>NC_135372.1:17432321-17735351 GCF_049243985.1 Paroedura picta
CCGTTCACTGGGCACTTATCTGTACGAAAATCCCTATTGATTTAGCTGTTTTTACAAGGAAATAAAATGTGAAAAAAATATTTCTACATCCCATGGCCATTCCCAACCATTTAAATTTTTCTCTTACAGGTCTAACACTTCCGAAAAACGTATACAACGCCCACCCGGAACAATATATAAAGCTAAACGAACCGTTCACTGGGTACTTATGCGTACGAAAATCCCTATTGATTTACCAGTTTTTACAAGGAAATAAAATGTGTAAAAAATATTTCTACATCCCATGGCCTTTCCCAACCATTTAAATTTTTGTCTTACATGTCTAACACTTCCGAAAAACCAATACAACGCCCACCCGGAACAATATATAAAGCTAAACGAACAGTTCACTGGGCACTTATCTGTACGAAAATCCCTATTGATTTACCTGTTTTTACAAGGAAATAAAATGTGAAAAAAATATTTCTACATCCCATGGCCTTTCCCAACCATTTAAATTTTTCTCTAACAGGTCTAACACTTCCGAAAAACCAATACAACGCCCACCCGGAACAATATATAAAGCTAAACGAACCGTTCACTGGGCACTTATCCGTACGAAAATCCCTATTGATTTACCTGTTTTTACAAGGAAATAAAATGTTAAAAATATATTTCTACATCCCATGGCCTTTCCCAACCATTTAAATTTTTGTCTTACATGTCTAACACTTCCGAAAAACCAATACAACGCCCACCCGGAACAATATATAAAGCTAAACGAACCGTTCACTGGGTACTTATGCGTACGAAAATCCCTATTGATTTACCAGTTTTTACAAGGAAATAAAATGTGTAAAAAATATTTCTACATCCCATGGCCTTTCCCAACCATTTAAATTTTTGTCTTACATGTCTAACACTTCCGAAAAACCAATACAACGCCCACCCGGAACAATATATAAAGCTAAACGAACAGTTCACTGGGCACTTATCTGTACGAAAATCCCTATTGATTTACCTGTTTTTACAAGGAAATAAAATGTGAAAAAAATATTTCTACATCCCATGGCCATTCCCAACCATTTAAAATTTTCTCTTACAGGTCTAACACTTCCGAAAAACCAATACAACGCCCACCCGGAACAATATATAAAGCTAAACGAACCGTTCACTGGGTACTTATACGTACGAAAATCCCTATTGATTTACCTGTTTTTACAAGGAAATAAAATGTGAAAAATATATTTCTACATCCCATGGCCTTTCCCAACCATTTAAATTTTTCTCTTACAGGTCTAACACTTCAGAAAAACCAATACAACACCTACCCGGAACAATATATAAAGCTAAACGAACCGTTCACTGGGTAGTTACACGTACGAAAATCCCTATTGATTTACCTGTTTTTACAAGGAAATAAAATGTGAAAAAAATATTTCTACATCCCATGGCCTTTTCCAACCATTTAAATTTTTCTCTTACAGGTCTAACACTTCCGAAAAACCAATACAACGCCCACCCGGAACAATATATAAAGCTAAACGAACCGTTCACTGGGCACTCATCTGTACGAAAATCCCTATTTATTTACCTGTTTTTACAAGGAAATAAAATGTGAAAAAAATATTTCTACATCCCATGGCCATTCCCAACCATTTAAAATTTTCTCTAACAGGTCTAACACTTCCGAAAAACCAATACAACGCCCACCCGGAACAATATATAAAGCTAAACGAACCGTTCACTGGGTAGTTACGCGTACGAAAATCCCTATTGATTTACCTGTTTTTACAAGGAAATAAAATGTGAAAAAAATATTTCTACATCCAATGGCCTTTTCCAACCATTTAAATTTTTCTCTTACAGGTCTAACACTTCCGAAAAACCAATACAACGCCCACCCGGAACAATATATAAAGCTAAACGAACCGTTTACTGGGCACTTATCTGTACGAAAATCCCTATTGATTTACCTGTTTTTACAAGGAAATAAAATGTGAAAAAAATATTTCTACATCCCATGGCCATTCCCAACCATTTAAAATTTTCTCTTACAGGTCTAACACTTCCGAAAAACCAATAAAACGCCCACCCGGAACAATATATAAAGCTAAACGAACCGTTCACTGGGTACTTATACGTACGAAAATCCCTATTGATTTACCTGTTTTTACAAGGAAATAAAATGTGAAAAAAATATTTCTACATCTCATGGCCTTTCCCAACCTTTTAAATTTTTCTCTTACAGGTCTAACACTTCAGAAAAACCAATACAACACCTACCCGGAACAATATATAAAGCTAAACGAACCGTTCACTGGGTAGTTACACGTACGAAAATCCCTATTGATTTACCTGTTTTACAAGGAAATAAAATGTGAAAAAAAAATTTCTACATCCCATGGCCTTTTCCAACCATTTAAATTTTTCTCTTACAGGTCTAACACTTCCGAAAAACCAATACAACGCCCACCCGGAACAATATATAAAGCTAAACGAACCGTTCACTGGGCACTCATCTGTACGAAAATCCCTATTGATTTACCTGTTTTTACAAGGAAATAAAATGTGAAAAAAATATTTCTACATCCCATGGCCTTTCCCAACCATTTAAATTTTTCTCTTACAGGTCTAACACTTCCGAAAAACCAATACAACGCCCACCCGGAACAATATATAAAGCTAAACGAACCGTTCACTGGGTACTTACGCGTACGAAAATCCCTATTGTTTTACCAGTTTTTACAAGGAAATAAAATATGAAAAAAATATTTCTACATCCCATGGCCTTTCCCAACCATTTAAATTTTTCTCTTACAGGTCTAACACTTCCGAAAAACCAATGCAACCCCACCCGGAACAATATATAAAGCTAAACGAACCGTTCACTGGGTACTTACACGTACGTAAATCCCTATTGATTTACCTGTTTTTACAAGGAAATAAAATGTGAAAAAAATATTTCTACATCCCATGGCCTTTCCCAACCATTTAAATTTTTCTCTTACAGGTCTAACACTTCGGAAAAACCAATACAACGCCTACCCGGAACAATATATAAAGCTAAACGAACCGTTCACTGGGCACTTATCCGTACGAAAATCCCTATTGATTTACCTGTTTTTACAAGGAAATAAAATGTGAAAAAAATATTTCTACATCCCATGGCCTTTCCCAACCCTTTAAATTTTTCTCTTACATGTCTAACACTTCAGAAAAACCAATACAACGCCCACCCGGAACAATATATAAAGCTAAACGAACAGTTCACTGGGCACTTATCTGTACGAAAATCCCTATTGATTTACCTGTTTTTACAAGGAAATAAAATGTGAAAAAAATATTTCTACATCCCATGGCCATTCCCAACCATTTAAAATTTTCTCTTACAGGTCTAACACTTCCGAAAAACCAATACAACGCCCACCCGGAACAATATATAAAGCTAAACGAACCGTTCACTGGGTACTTATACGTACGAAAATCCCTATTGATTTACCTGTTTTTACAAGGAAATAAAATGTGAAAAAT
Organism: Paroedura picta; assembly: GCF_049243985.1. Lineage (NCBI taxonomy): Eukaryota > Metazoa > Chordata > Lepidosauria > Squamata > Gekkonidae > Paroedura > Paroedura picta. The sequence goes on from NC_135372.1 coordinate 17,435,835, forward strand.
ATATTTCTACATCCCATGGCCTTTCCCAACCATTTAAATTTTTCTCTTACAGGTCTAACACTTCAGAAAAACCAATACAACACCTACCCGGAACAATATATAAAGCTAAACGAACCGTTCACTGGGTAGTTACACGTACGAAAATCCCTATTGATTTACCTGTTTTTACAAGGAAATAAAATGTGAAAAAAATATTTCTACATCCCATGGCCTTTTCCAACCATTTAAATTTTTCTCTTACAGGTCTAACACTTCCGAAAAACCAATACAACGCCCACCCGGAACAATATATAAAGCTAAACGAACCGTTCACTGGGCACTCATCTGTACGAAAATCCCTATTGATTTACCTGTTTTTACAAGGAAATAAAATGTGAAAAAAATATTTCTACATCCCATGGCCATTCCCAACCATTTAAAATTTTCTCTTACAGGTCTAACACTTCCGAAAAACCAATACAACGCCCACCCGGAACAATATATAAAGCTAAACGAACCGTTCACTGGGTAGTTACGCGTACGAAAATCCCTATTGATTTACCTGTTTTTACAAGGAAATAAAATGTGAAAAAAATATTTCTACATCCAATGGCCTTTTCCAACCATTTAAATATTTCTCTTACAGGTCTAACACTTCCGAAAAACCAATACAACGCCCACCCGGAACAATATATAAAGCTAAACGAACCGTTTACTGGGCACTTATCTGTTCGAAAATCCCTATTGATTTACCTGTTTTTACAAGGAAATAAAATGTGAAAAAAATATTTCTACATCCCATGGCCATTCCCAACCATTTAAAATTTTCTCTTACAGGTCTAACACTTCCGAAAAACCAATAAAACGCCCACCCGGAACAATATATAAAGCTAAACGAACCGTTCACTGGGTACTTATACGTACGAAAATCCCTCTTGATTTACCTGTTTTTACAAGGAAATAAAATGTGAAAAAAATATTTCTACATCTCATGGCCTTTCCCAACCATTTAAATTTTTCTCTTACAGGTCTAACACTTCAGAAAAACCAATACAACACCTACCCGGAACAATATATAAAGCTAAACGAACCGTTCACTGGGTAGTTACACGTACGAAAATCCCTATTGATTTACCTGTTTTACAAGGAAATAAAATGTGAAAAAAAAATTTCTACATCCCATGGCCTTTTCCAACCATTTAAATTTTTCTCTTACAGGTCTAACACTTCCGAAAAACCAATACAACGCCCACCCGGAACAATATATAAAGCTAAACGAACCGTTCACTGGGCACTCATCTGTACGAAAATCCCTATTGATTTACCTGTTTTTACAAGGAAATAAAATGTGAAAAAAATATTTCTACATCCCATGGCTTTTCCCAACCATTTAAATTTTTCTCTTACAGGTCTAACACTTCCGAAAAACCAATACAACGCCCACCCGGAACAATATATAAAGCTAAACGAACCGTTCACTGGGTACTTACGCGTACGAAAATCCCTATTGATTTACCAGTTTTTACAAGGAAATAAAATATGAAAAAAATATTTCTACATCCCATGGCCTTTCCCAACCATTTAAATTTTTCTCTTACAGGTCTAACACTTCCGAAAAACCAATGCAACCCCACCCGGAACAATATATAAAGCTAAACGAACCGTTCACTGGGTACTTACACGTACGTAAATCCCTATTGATTTACCTGTTTTTACAAGGAAATAAAATGTGAAAAAAATATTTCTACATCCCATGGCCTTTCCCAACCATTTAAATTTTTCTCTTACAGGTCTAACACTTCGGAAAAACCAATACAACGCCTACCCGGAACAATATATAAAGCTAAACGAACCGTTCACTGGGCACTTATCCGTACGAAAATCCCTATTGATTTACCTGTTTTTACAAGGAAATAAAATGTGAAAAAAATATTTCTACATCCCATGGCCTTTCCCAACCCTTTAAATTTTTGTCTTACATGTCTAACACTTCAGAAAAACCAATACAACGCCCACCCGGAACAATATATAAAGCTAAACGAACAGTTCACTGGGCACTTATTTGTACGAAAATCCCTATTGATTTACCTGTTTTTACAAGGAAATAAAATGTGAAAAAAATATTTCTACATCCCATGGCCATTCCCAACCATTTAAAATTTTCTCTTACAGGTCTAACACTTCCGAAAAACCAATACAACGGCCACCCGGAACAATATATAAAGCTAAACGAACCGTTTACTGGGTACTTATACGTACGAAAATCCCTATTGATTTACCTGTTTTTTCAAGGAAATAAAATGTGAAAAAAATATTTCTACATCCCATGGCCTTTCCCAACCCTTTAAATTTTTCTCTTACAGGTCTAACACTTCAGAAAAACCAATACAACACCTACCCGGAACAATATATAAAGCTAAACGAACCGTTCACTGGGTAGTTACACGTACGAAAATCCCTATTGATTTACCTGTTTTTACAAGGAAATAAAATGTGAAAAAAATATTTCTACATCCCATGGCCTTTCCCAACCATTTAAATTTTTCTCTTACAGGTCTAACACTTCCGAAAAACCAATACAACGCCCACCCGGAACAATATATAAAGCTAAACGAACCGTTCACTGGGCACTTATCTGTACGAAAATCCCTATTGATTTAGCTGTTTTAACAAGGAAATAAAATGTGAAAAAAATATTTCTACATCCCATGGCCATTCCCAACCATTTAAATTTTTCTCTTACAGGTCTAACACTTCCGAAAAACCTATACAACGCTCACCCGGAACAATATATAAAGCTAAACAAACCGTTCACTGGGCACTTATCTGTACGAAACTCCCTATTGATTTACCTGTTTTTACAAGGAAATAAAATGTGAAAAAAATATTTCTACATCCCATGGCCTTTCCCAACCATTTAAATTTTTCTCTAACAGGTCTAACACTTCCGAAAAACCAATACAACGCCCACCCGGAACAATATATAAAGCTAAACGAACCGTTCACTGGGCACTTATCCGTACGAAAATCCCTATTGATTTACCTGTTTTTACAAGGAAATAAAATGTGAAAAAAATATTTCTACATCCCATGGCCTTTCCCAACCATTTAAATTTTTGTCTTACAGGTCTAACACTTCCGAAAAACCAATACAACGCCCACCCGGAACAATATATAAAGCTAAACGAACCGTTCACTGTGTACTTACACGTACGTAAATCCCTATTGATTTACCTGTTTTTACAAGGAAATAAAATGTGAAAAAAATATTTCTACATCCCATGGCCTTTCCCAACAATTTAAATTTTTCTCTAACAGGTCTAACACTTCCGAAAAACCAATACAACACCCACCTGGAACAATATATAAAGCTAAACAAACCGTTCACTGGGCACTTATCTGTACGAAACTCCCTATTGATTTACCTGTTTTTACAAGGAAATAAAATGTGAAAAAAATATTTCTACATCCCATGGCCTTTCCCAACCATTTAAATTTTTCTCTAACAGGTCTAACACTTCCGAAAAACCAATACAACGCCCACCCGGAACAATATATAAAGCTAAACGAACCGTTCACTGGGCACTTATCCGTACGAAAATCCCTATTGATTTACCTGTTTTTACAAGGAAATAAAATGTGAAAAAAATATTTCTACATCCCATGGCCTTTCCCAACCATTTAAATTTTTGTCTTACAGGTCTAACACTTCCGAAAAACCAATACAACGCCCACCCGGAACAATATATAAAGCTAAACGAACCGTTCACTGTGTACTTACACGTACGTAAATCCCTATTGATTTACCTGTTTTTACAAGGAAATAAAATGTGAAAAAAATATTTCTACATCCCATGGCCTTTCCCAACAATTTAAATTTTTCTCTAACAGGTCTAACACTTCCGAAAAACCAATACAACACCCACCTGGAACAATATATAAAGCTAAACGAACCGTTCAATGGACACTTATCCTTACGAAAATCCCTATTGATTTACCTGTATTTACACGGAAATAAAATGTGAAAAAAATATTTCTACATCCCATGGCCTTTCCCAACCATTTAAAATTTTCTCTTACAGGTCTAACACTTCCGAAAAACCAATACAACGCCTACCCGGAACAATATATAAAGCTAAACGAACCGTTCACTGGGCACTTATCCGTACGAAAATCCCTATTGATTTACCTGTTTTTACAAGGAAATAAAATGTGAAAAAAATATTTCTACATCCCATGGCCATTCCCAACCATTTAAATTTTTCTCTTACAGGTCTAACACTTCCGAAAAACCAATACAACGCCCACCCGGAACAATATATAAAGCTAAACGAACAGTTCACTGGGCACTTATCCGTATGAAAATCCCTATTGATTTACCTGTTTTTACAAGGAAATAAAATGTGAAAAAAATATTTCTACATCCCATGGCCTTTCCCAACCATTTAAATTTTTGTCTTACATGTCTAACACTTCCGAAAAACCAATACAACGCCCACCCGGAACAATATATAAAGCTAAACGAACCGTTCACTGGGTACTTATGCGTACGAAAATCCCTATTGATTTACCAGTTTTTACAAGGAAATAAAATATGAAAAAAATATTTCTACATCCCATGGCCTTTCCCAACCATTTAAATTTTTCTCTTACAGGTCTAAGACTTCCGAAAAACAAATACAACGCCCACCCGGAACAATATATAAAGCTAAACGAACCGTTCACTGGGTACTTACACGTACGTAAATCCCTATTGATTTACCTGTTTTTACAAGGAAATAAAATGTGAAAAAAATATTTCTACATCCCATGGCCATTCCCAACCATTTAAAATTTTCTCTTACAGGTCTAACACTTCCGAAAAACCAATACAACGGCCACCCGGAACAATATATAAAGCTAAACGAACCGTTCACTGGGTACTTATACGTACGAAAATCCCTATTGATTTACCTGTTTTTTCAAGGAAATAAAATGTGAAAAAAATATTTCTACATCCCATGGCCTTTCCCAACCCTTTAAATTTTTCTCTTACAGGTCTAACACTTCAGAAAAACCAATACAACACCTACCCGGAACAATATATAAAGCTAAACGAACCGTTCACTGGGTAGTTACACGTACGAAAATCCCTATTGATTTACCTGTTTTTACAAGGAAATAAAATGTGAAAAAAATATTTCTACATCCCATGGCCTTTCCCAACCATTTAAATTTTTCTCTTACAGGTCTAACACTTCCGAAAAACCAATACAACGCCCACCCGGAACAATATATAAAGCTAAACGAACCGTTCACTGGGCACTTATCTGTACGAAAATCCCTATTGATTTACCTCTTTTTACAAGGAAATAAAATGTGAAAAAAATATTTCTACATCCCATGGCCTTTCCCAACCATTTAAATTTTTCTCTAACAGGTCTAACACTTCCGAAAAACCAATACAACGCCCACCCGGAACAATATATAAAGCTAAACGAACCGTTCACTGGGCACTTATCCGTACGAAAATCCCTATTGATTTACCTGTTTTTTCAAGGAAATAAAATGTGAAAAAAATATTTCTACATCCCATGGCCATTCCCAACCATTTAAATTTTTCTCTTACAGGTCTAACACTTCCGAAAAACCTATACAACGCTCACCCGGAACAATATATAAAGCTAAACGAACCGTTCACTGGGTAGTTACACGTACGAAAATCCCTATTGATTTACCTGTTTTTACAAGGAAATAAAATGTGAAAAAAATATTTCTACATCCCATGGCCTTTCCCAACCATTTAAATTTTTCTCTAACAGGTCTAACACTTCCGAAAAACCAATACAACGCCCACCCGGAACAATATATAAAGCTTAACGAACCGTTCACTGGGTACTTACACGTACGTAAATCCCTATTGATTTACCTGTTTTTACAAGGAAATAAAATGTGAAAAAAATATTTCTACATCCCATGGCCTTTCCCAACCATTTAAATTTTTGTCTTACAGGTCTAACACTTCCGAAAAACCAATACAACACCCACCTGGAACAATATATAAAGCTAAACGAACCGTTCAATGGACACTTATCCTTACGAAAATCCCTATTTATTTACCTCTATTTACACGGAAATAAAATGTGAAAAAAATATTTCTACATCCCATGGCCTTTCCCAACCATTTAAAATTTTCTCTTACAGGTCTAACACTTCAGAAAAACCAATACAACACCTACCCGGAACAATATATAAAGCTAAACGAACCGTTCACTGGGTAGTTACACGTACGAAAATCCCTATTGATTTACCTGTTTTTACAAGGAAATAAAATGTGAAAAAAATATTTCTACATCCCATGGCCTTTCCCAACCATTTAAATTTTTCTCTTACAGGTCTAACACTTCCGAAAAACCAATACAACGCCCACCCGGAACAATATATAAAGCTAAACGAACCGTTCACTGGGCACTTATCTGTACGAAAATCCCTATTGATTTACCTGTTTTTACAAGGAAATAAAATGTGAAAAAAATATTTCTACATCCCATGGCCATTTCCAACCATTTAAAATTTTCTCTTACAGGTCTAACACTTCCGAAAAACCAATACAACGCCCACCCGGAACAATATATAAAGCTAAACGAACCGTTCACTGGGTACTTATACGTACGAAAATCCCTATTGATTTAGCTGTTTTTACAAGGAAATAAAATGTGAAAAAAATATTTCTACATCTCATGGCCTTTCCCAACCATTTAAATTTTTCTCTTACAGGTCTAACACTTCAGAAGAACCAATACAACACCTACCCGGAACAATATATAAAGCTAAACGAACCGTTCACTGGGTAGTTACACGTACGAAAATCCCTATTGATTTACCTGTTTTTACAAGGAAATAAAATGTGAAAAAAATATTTCTACATCCCATGGCCTTTCCCAACCATTTAAATTTTTCTCTTACAGGTCTAACACTTCCGAAAAACCAATACAACGCCCACCCGGAACAATATATAAAGCTAAACGAACCGTTCACTGGGCACATATCTGTACGAAAATCCCTATTGATTTAGCTGTTTTTACAAGGAAATAAAATGTGAAAAAAATATTTCTACATCTCATGGCCTTTCCCAACCATTTAAATTTTTCTCTTACAGGTCTAACACTTCAGAAGAACCAATACAACACCTACCCGGAACAATATATAAAGCTAAACGAACCGTTCACTGGGTAGTTAAACGTACGAAAATCCCTATTGATTTACCTGTTTTTACAAGGAAATAAAATGTGAAAAAAATATTTCTACATCCCATGGCCTTTCCCAACCATTTAAATTTTTCTCTTACAGGTCTAACACTTCCGAAAAACCAATACAACGCCCACCCGGAACAATATATAAAGCTAAACGAACCGTTCACTGGGCACTTATCTGTACAAAAATCCCTATTGTTTTACCTGTTTTTACAAGGAAATAAAATGTGAAAAAAATATTTCTACATCCCATGGCCATTCCCAACCATTTAAATTTTTCTCTTACAGGTCTAACACTTCCGAAAAACCAATACAACGCCCACCCGGAACAATATATGAAGCTAAACTAACCGTTTACTGGGTACTTACACGTACGAAAATCCCTATTGATTTACCTGTTTTTACAAGGAAATAAAATGTGGAAAAAATATTTCTACATCCCATGGCCATTTCCAACCATTTAAATTTTTCTCTTACAGGTCTAACACTTCTGAAAAACCAATACAACACCCACCTGGAACAATATATAAAGCTAAACGAACCGTTCAATGGACACTTATCCTTACGAAAATCCCTATTTATTTACCTGTATTTACACGGAAATAAAATGTGAAAAAAATATTTCTACATCCCATGGCCTTTCCCAACCATTTAAAATTTTCTCTTACAGGTCTAACACTTCAGAAAAACCAATACAACACCTACCCGGAACAATATATAAAGCTAAACGAACCGTTCACTGGGTAGTTACACGTACGAAAATCCCTATTGATTTACCTGTTTTTACAAGGAAATAAAATGTGAAAAAAATATTTCTACATCCCATGGCCTTTCCCAACCATTTAAATTTTTCTCTTACAGGTCTAACACTTCCGAAAAACCAATACAACGCCCACCCGGAACAATATATAAAGCTAAACGAACCGTTCACTGGGCACTTATCTGTACGAAAATCCCTATTGATTTACCTCTTTTTACAAGGAAATAAAATGTGAAAAAAATATTTCTACATCCCATGGCCATTTCCAACCATTTAAAATTTTCTCTTACAGGTCTAACACTTCCGAAAAACCAATACAACGCCCACCCGGAACAATATATAAAGCTAAACGAACCGTTCACTGGGTACTTATACGTACGAAAATCCCTATTGATTTAGCTGTTTTTACAAGGAAATAAAATGTGAAAAAAATATTTCTACATCTCATGGCCTTTCCCAACCATTTAAATTTTTCTCTTACAGGTCTAACACTTCAGAAGAACCAATACAACACCTACCCGGAACAATATATAAAGCTAAACGAACCGTTCACTGGGTAGTTACACGTACGAAAATCCCTATTGATTTACCTGTTTTTACAAGGAAATAAAATGTGAAAAAAATATTTCTACATCCCATGGCCTTTCCCAACCATTTAAATTTTTCTCTTACAGGTCTAACACTTCCGAAAAACCAATACAACGCCCACCCGGAACAATATATAAAGCTAAACGAACCGTTCACTGGGCACTTATCTGTACGAAAATCCCTATTGATTTAGCTGTTTTTACAAGGAAATAAAATGTGAAAAAAATATTTCTACATCTCATGGCCTTTCCCAACCATTTAAATTTTTCTCTTACAGGTCTAACACTTCAGAAGAACCAATACAACACCTACCCGGAACAATATATAAAGCTAAACGAACCGTTCACTGGGTAGTTACACGTACGAAAATCCCTATTGATTTACCTGTTTTTACAAGGAAATAAAATGTGAAAAAAATATTTCTACATCCCATGGCCTTTCCCAACCATTTAAATTTTTCTCTTACAGGTCTAACACTTCCGAAAAACCAATACAACGCCCACCCGGAACAATATATAAAGCTAAACGAACCGTTCACTGGGCACTTATCTGTACAAAAATCCCTATTGTTTTCCCTGTTTGTACAAGGAAATAAAATGTGAAAAAAATATTTCTACATCCCATGGCCATTCCCAACCATTTAAATTTTTCTCTTACAGGTCTAACACTTCCGAAAAACCAATACAACGCCCACCCGGAACAATATATGAAGCTAAACTAACCGTTTACTGGGTACTTACACGTACGAAAATCCCTATTGATTTACCTGTTTTTACAAGGAAATAAAATGTGGAAAAAATATTTCTACATCCCATGGCCTTTCCCAACCATTTAAATTTTTCTCTTACAGGTCTAACACTTCTGAAAAACCAATACAACGCACACCCGGAACAATATATAAAGCTAAACGAACCGTTCACTGGGCACTTATCTGTACGAAAATCCCTATTGATTTACCTGTTTTTACAAGGAAATAAAATGTGAAAAAAATATTTCTACATCCCATGGCCTTTCCCAACCATTTAAATTTTTCTCTTACAGGTCTAACACTTCCGAAAAACCAATACAACGCCCGCCCGGAACAATATATAAAGCAAAACGAACCGTTCACTGGGCACTTATCCGTACGAAAATCCCTATTGATTTACCTGTTTTTACAAGGAAATAAAATGTGAAAAAAATATTTCTACATCCCATGGCCTTTCCCAATCATTTAAATTTTTGTCTTACATGTCTAACACTTCCGAAAAACCAATACAACGCCCACCCGGAACAATATATAAAGCTAAACGAACCGTTCACTGGGCACTTATCTGTACGAAAATCCCTATTGATTTACCTGTTTTTACAAGGAAATAAAATGTGAAAAAAATATTTCTACATCCCATGGCCTTTCCCAACCATTTAAATTTTTCTCTAACAGGTCTAACACTTCCGAAAAACCAATACAACGCCCACCCGGAACAATATATAAAGCTAAACGAACCGTTCACTGGGTAGTTATCCGTACGAAAATCCCTATTGATTTACCTGTTTTTACAAGGAAATAAAATGTGAAAAAAATATTTCTACATCCCATGGCCTTTCCCAACCATTTAAATTTTTGTCTTACAGGTCTAACACTTCCGAAAAACCAATACAACGCCCACCCGGAACAATATATAAAGCTAAACGAACCGTTCACTGGGTACTTACACGTACGTAAATCCCTATTGATTTACCTGTTTTTACAAGGAAATAAAATGTGAAAAAAATATTTCTACATCCCATGGCCTTTCCCAACCATTTAAATTTTTCTCTTACAGGTCTAACACTTCCGAAAAACCAATACAACGCCCACCCGGAACAATATATAAAGCTAAACGAACCGTTCACTGGGCACTTATCTGTACGAAAATCCCTATTGATTTAGCTGTTTTAACAAGGAAATAAAATGTGAAAAAAATATTTCTACATCCCATGGCCATTCCCAACCGTTTAAATTTTTCTCTTACAGGTCTAACACTTCCGAAAAACCTATACAACGCTCACCCGGAACAATATATAAAGCTAAACAAACCGTTCACTGGGCACTTATCTGTACGAAAATCCCTATTGATTTACCTGTTTTTACAAGGAAATAAAATGTGAAAAAAATATTTCTACATCCCATGGCCTTTCCCAACCATTTAAATTTTTCTCTAACAGGTCTAACACTTCCGAAAAACCAATACAACGCCCACCCGGAACAATATATAAAGCTAAACGAACCGTTCACTGGGCACTTATCCGTACGAAAATCCCTATTGATTTACCTGTTTTTACAAGGAAATAAAATGAGAAAAAAATATTTCTACATCCCATGGCCTTTCCCAACCATTTAAATTTTTGTCTTACAGGTCTAACACTTCCGAAAAACCAATACAACGCCCACCCGGAACAATATATAAAGCTAAACGAACCGTTCACTGTGTACTTACACGTACGTAAATCCCTATTGATTTACCTCTTTTTACAAGGAAATAAAATGTGAAAAAAATATTTCTACATCCCATGGCCTTTCCCAACAATTTAAATTTTTCTCTAACAGGTCTAACACTTCCGAAAAACCAATACAACACCCACCTGGAACAATATATAAAGCTAAACGAACCGTTCAATGGACACTTATCCTTACGAAAATCCCTATTGATTTACCTGTATTTACACGGAAATAAACTGTGAAAAAAATATTTCTACATCCCATGGCCTTTCCCAACCATTTAAAATTTTCTCTTACAGGTCTAACACTTCGGAAAAACCAATACAACGCCTACCCGGAACAATATATGAAGCTAAACGAACCGTTCACTGGGCACTTATCCGTACGAAAATCCCTATTGATTTACCTGTTTTTACAAGGAAATAAAATGTGAAAAAAATATTTCTACATCCCATGGCCATTCCCAACCATTTAAATTTTTCTCTTACAGGTCTAACACTTCCGAAAAACCTATACAACGCTCACCCGGAACAATATATAAAGCTAAACAAACCGTTCACTGGGCACTTATCTGTACGAAAATCCCTATTGATTTACCTGTTTTTACAAGGAAATAAAATGTGAAAAAAATATTTCTACATCCCATGGCCTTTCCCAACCATTTAAATTTTTCTCTAACAGGTCTAACACTTCCGAAAAACCAATACAACGCCCACCCGGAACAATATATAAAGCTAAACGAACCGTTCACTGGGCACTTATCCGTACGAAAATCCCTATTGATTTACCTGTTTTTACAAGGAAATAAAATGTGAAAAAAATATTTCTACATCCCATGGCCTTTCCCAACCATTTAAATTTTTGTCTTACATGTCTAACACTTCCGAAAAACCAGTACAACGCCCACCCGGAACAATATATAAAGCTAAACGAACCGTTCACTGGGTACTTATGCGTACGAAAATCCCTATTGATTTACCAGTTTTTACAAGGAAATAAAATATGAAAAAAATATTTCTACATCCCATGGCCTTTCCCAACCATTTAAATTTTTCTCTTACAGGTCTAACACTTCCGAAAAACAAATACAACGCCCACCCGGAACAATATATAAAGCTAAACGAACCGTTCACTGGGTACTTACACGTACGTAAATCCCTATTGATTTACCAGTTTTTACAAGGAAATAAAATGTGAAAAAAATATATCTACATCCCATGGCCTTTCCCAACCATTTAAATTTTTCTCTTACAGGTCTAACACTTCCGAAAAACCAATACAACACCCACCTGGAACAATATATAAAGCTGAACGAACCGTTCAATGGACACTTATCCTTACGAAAATCCCTATTGATTTACCTGTATTTACACGGAAATAAAATGTGAAAAAAATATTTCTACATCCCATGGCCTTTCCCAACCATTTAAAATTTTCTCTTACAGGTCTAACACTTCGGAAAAACCAATACAACGCCTACCCGGAACAATATATAAAGCTAAACGAACCGTTCACTGGGTAGTTACACGTACGAAAATCCCTATTGATTTACCTGTTTTTACAAGGAAATAAAATGTGAAAAAAATATTTCTACATCCCATGGCCTTTCCCAACCATTTAAATTTTTGTCTTACATGTCTAACACTTCCGAAAAACCAATACAACGCCCACCCGGAACAATATATAAAGCTAAACGAACCGTTCACTGGGTAGTTACACGTACGAAAATCCCTATTGATTTACCTGTTTTTACAAGGAAATAAAATGTGAAAAAAATATTTCTACATCCCATGGCCTTTCCCAACCATTTAAATTTTTCTCTAACAGGTCTAACACTTCCGAAAAACCAATACAACGCCCACCCGGAACAATATATAAAGCTAAACGAACCGTTCACTGGGCACTTATCCGTACGAAAATCCCTATTGATTTACCTGTTTTTACAAGGAAATAAAATGTGAAAAAAATATTTCTACATCCCATGGCCTTTCCCAACCATTTAAATTTTTGTCTTACATGTCTAACACTTCCGAAAAACCAATACAACGCCCACCCGGAACAATATATAAAGCTAAACGAACCGTTCACTGGGTACTTATGCGTACGAAAATCCCTATTGATTTACCAGTTTTTACAAGGAAATAAAATATGAAAAAAATATTTCTACATCCCATGGCCTTTCCCAACCATTTAAATTTTTCTCTTACAGGTCTAACACTTCCGAAAAACCAATACAACGCCCACCCGGAACAATATATAAAGCTTAACGAACCGTTCACTGGGTACTTACACGTACGTAAATCCCTATTGATTTACCTGTTTTTACAAGGAAATAAAATGTGAAAAAAATATTTCTACATCCCATGGCCTTTCCCAACCATTTAAATTTTTCTCTTACAGGTCTAACACTTCCGAAAAACCAATACAACACCCACCTGGAACAATATATAAAGCTAAACGAACCGTTCAATGGACACTTATCCTTACGAAAATCCCTATTGATTTACCTGTATTTACACGGAAATAAAATGTGAAAAAAATATTTCTACATCCCATGGCCTTTCCCAACCATTTAAAATTTTCTCTTACAGGTCTAACACTTCAGAAAAACCAATACAACACCTACCCGGAACAATATATAAAGCTAAACGAACCGTTCACTGGGTAGTTACACGTACGAAAATCCCTATTGATTTACCTGTTTTTACAAGGAAATAAAATGTGAAAAAAATATTTCTACATCCCATGGCCTTTCCCAACCATTTAAATTTTTCTCTTACAGGTCTAACACTTCCGAAAAACCAATACAACGCCCACCCGGAACAATATATAAAGCTAAACGAACCGTTCACTGGGCACTTATCTGTACGAAAATCCCTATTGATTTACCTGTTTTTACAAGGAAATAAAATGTGAAAAAAATATTTCTACATCCCATGGCCTTTCCCAACCATTTAAATTTTTCTCTAACAGGTCTAACACTTCCGAAAAACCAATACAACGCCCACCCGGAACAATATATAAAGCTAAACGAACCGTTCACTGGGTACTTATACGTACGAAAATCCCTATTGATTTACCTGTTTTTACAAGGAAATAAAATGTGAAAAAAATATTTCTACATCTCATGGCCTTTCCCAACCATTTAAATTTTTCTCTTACAGGTCTAACACTTCAGAAGAACCAATACAACACCTACCCGGAACAATATATAAAGCTAAACGAACCGTTCACTGGGTAGTTACACGTACGAAAATCCCTATTGATTTACCTGTTTTTACAAGGAAATAAAATGTGAAAAAAATATTTCTACATCCCATGGCCTTTCCCAACCATTTAAATTTTTCTCTTACAGGTCTAACACTTCCGAAAAACCAATACAACGCCCACCCGGAACAATATATAAAGCTAAACGAACCGTTCACTGGGCACTTATCTGTACGAAAATCCCTATTGATTTAGCTGTTTTTACAAGGAAATAAAATGTGAAAAAAAATATTTCTACATCCCATGGCCATTCCCAACCATTTAAATTTTTCTCTTACAGGTCTAACACTTCCGAAAAACCTATACAACGCTCACCCGGAACAATATATAAAGCTAAACGAACCGTTCACTGGGCACTTATCTGTACGAAAATCCCTATTGATTTACCTGTTTTTACAAGGAAATAAAATGTGAAAAAAATATTTCTACATCCCATGGCCTTTCCCAACCATTTAAAATTTTCTCTTACAGGTCTAACACTTCGGAAAAACCAATACAACGCCTACCCGGAACAATATATAAAGCTAAACGAACCGTTCACTGGGCACTTATCCGTACGAAAATCCCTATTGATTTACCTGTTTTTACAAGGAAATAAAATGTGAAAAAAATATTTCTACATCCCATGGCCTTTCCCAACCATTTAAATTTTTGTCTTACATGTCTAACACTTCCGAAAAACCAATACAACGCCCACCCGGAACAATATATAAAGCTAAACGAACCGTTCACTGGGTAGTTACACGTACGAAAATCCCTATTGATTTACCTGTTTTTACAAGGAAATAAAATGTGAAAAAAATATTTCTACATCCCATGGCCTTTCCCAACCATTTAAATTTTTCTCTAACAGGTCTAACACTTCCGAAAAACCAATACAACGCCCACCCGGAACAATATATAAAGCTAAACGAACCGTTCACTGGGCACTTATCCGTACGAAAATCCCTATTGATTTACCTGTTTTTACAAGGAAATAAAATGTGAAAAAAATATTTCTACATCCCATGGCCTTTCCCAACCATTTAAATTTTTGTCTTACATGTCTAACACTTCCGAAAAACCAATACAACGCCCACCCGGAACAATATATAAAGCTAAACGAACCGTTCACTGGGTACTTATGCGTACGAAAATCCCTATTGATTTACCAGTTTTTACAAGGAAATAAAATATGAAAAAAATATTTCTACATCCCATGGCCTTTCCCAACCATTTAAATTTTTCTCTTACAGGTCTAACACTTCCGAAAAACCAATACAACGCCCACCCGGAACAATATATAAAGCTTAACGAACCGTTCACTGGGTACTTACACGTACGTAAATCCCTATTGATTTACCTGTTTTTACAAGGAAATAAAATGTGAAAAAAATATTTCTACATCCCATGGCCTTTCCCAACCATTTAAATTTTTCTCTTACAGGTCTAACACTTCCGAAAAACCAATACAACACCCACCTGGAACAATATATAAAGCTAAACGAACCGTTCAATGGACACTTATCCTTACGAAAATCCCTATTGATTTACCTGTATTTACACGGAAATAAAATGTGAAAAAAATATTTCTACATCCCATGGCCTTTCCCAACCATTTAAAATTTTCTCTTACAGGTCTAACACTTCAGAAAAACCAATACAACACCTACCCGGAACAATATATAAAGCTAAACGAACCGTTCACTGGGTAGTTACACGTACGAAAATCCCTATTGATTTACCTGTTTTTACAAGGAAATAAAATGTGAAAAAAATATTTCTACATCCCATGGCCTTTCCCAACCATTTAAATTTTTCTCTTACAGGTCTAACACTTCCGAAAAACCAATACAACGCCCACCCGGAACAATATATAAAGCTAAACGAACCGTTCACTGGGCACTTATCTGTACGAAAATCCCTATTGATTTACCTGTTTTTACAAGGAAATAAAATGTGAAAAAAATATTTCTACATCCCATGGCCATTTCCAACCATTTAAAATTTTCTCTTACAGGTCTAACACTTCCGAAAAACCAATACAACGCCCACCCGGAACAATATATAAAGCTAAACGAACCGTTCACTGGGTACTTATACGTACGAAAATCCCTATTGATTTACCTGTTTTTACAAGGAAATAAAATGTGAAAAAAATATTTCTACATCTCATGGCCTTTCCCAACCATTTAAATTTTTCTCTTACAGGTCTAACACTTCAGAAGAACCAATACAACACCTACCCGGAACAATATATAAAGCTAAACGAACCGTTCACTGGGTAGTTACACGTACGAAAATCCCTATTGATTTACCTGTTTTTACAAGGAAATAAAATGTGAAAAAAATATTTCTACATCCCATGGCCTTTCCCAACCATTTAAATTTTTCTCTTACAGGTCTAACACTTCCGAAAAACCAATACAACGCCCACCCGGAACAATATATAAAGCTAAACGAACCGTTCACTGGGCACTTATCTGTACGAAAATCCCTATTGATTTAGCTGTTTTTACAAGGAAATAAAATGTGAAAAAAAATATTTCTACATCCCATGGCCATTCCCAACCATTTAAATTTTTCTCTTACAGGTCTAACACTTCCGAAAAACCTATACAACGCTCACCCGGAACAATATATAAAGCTAAACGAACCGTTCACTGGGCACTTATCTGTACGAAAATCCCTATTGATTTACCTGTTTTTACAAGGAAATAAAATGTGAAAAAAATATTTCTACATCCCATGGCCTTTCCCAACCATTTAAATTTTTCTCTAACAGGTCTAACACTTCCGAAAAACCAATACAACGCCCACCCGGAACAATATATAAAGCTAAACGATCCGTTCACTGGGCACTTATCCGTACAAAAATCCCTATTGTTTTACCTGTTTTTACAAGGAAATAAAATGTGAAAAAAATATTTCTACATCCCATGGCCTTTCCCAACCATTTAAATTTTTCTCTTACAGGTCTAACACTTCCGAAAAACCAATACAACGCACACCCGGAACAATATATAAAGCTAAACGAACCGTTCACTGGGCACTTATCTGTACGAAAATCCCTATTGATTTACCTGTTTTTACAAGGAAATAAAATGTGAAAAAAATATTTCTACATCCCATGGCCATTCCCAACCATTTAAATTTTTCTCTTACAGGTCTAACACTTCAGAAGAACCAATACAACACCTACCCGGAACAATATATAAAGCTAAACGAACCGTTCACTGGGTAGTTACACGTACGAAAATCCCTATTGATTTACCTGTTTTTACAAGGAAATAAAATGTGAAAAAAATATTTCTACATCCCATGGCCTTTCCCAACCATTTAAATTTTTCTCTTACAGGTCTAACACTTCCGAAACACCAATACAACGCCCACCCGGAACAATATATAAAGCTAAACGAACCGTTCACTGGGCACTTATCTGTACGAAAATCCCTATTGATTTAGCTGTTTTTACAAGGAAATAAAATGTGAAAAAAAATATTTCTACATCCCATGGCCATTCCCAACCATTTAAATTTTTCTCTTACAGGTCTAACACTTCCGAAAAACCTATACAACGCTCACCCGGAACAATATATAAAGCTAAACGAACCGTTCACTGGGCACTTATCTGTACGAAAATCCCTATTGATTTACCTGTTTTTACAAGGAAATAAAATGTGAAAAAAATATTTCTACATCCCATGGCCTTTCCCAACCATTTAAATTTTTCTCTAACAGGTCTAACACTTCCGAAAAACCAATACAACGCCCACCCGGAACAATATATAAAGCTAAACGATCCGTTCACTGGGCACTTATCCGTACAAAAATCCCTATTGTTTTACCTGTTTTTACAAGGAAATAAAATGTGAAAAAAATATTTCTACATCCCATGGCCTTTCCCAACCATTTAAATTTTTCTCTTACAGGTCTAACACTTCCGAAAAACCAATACAACGCACACCCGGAACAATATATAAAGCTAAACGAACCGTTCACTGGGCACTTATCTGTACGAAAATCCCTATTGATTTACCTGTTTTTACAAGGAAATAAAATGTGAAAAAAATATTTCTACATCCCATGGCCATTCCCAACCATTTAAATTTTTCTCTTACAGGTCTAACACTTCCGAAAAACCAATACAACGCCCACCCGGAACAATATATAAAGCTAAACGAACCGTTCACTGGGCACTTATCTGTACGAAAATCCCTATTGATTTACCTGTTTTTACAAGGAAATAAAATGTGAAAAAAATATTTCTACATCCCATGGCCTTTCCCAACCATTTAAATTTTTCTCTAACAGGTCTAACACTTCCGAAAAACCAATACAACGCCCACCCGGAACAATATATAAAGCTAAACGATCCGTTCACTGGGCACTTATCCGTACAAAAATCCCTATTGTTTTACCTGTTTTTACAAGGAAATAAAATGTGAAAAAAATATTTCTACATCCCATGGCCTTTCCCAACCATTTAAATTTTTCTCTTACAGGTCTAACACTTCCGAAAAACCAATACAACGCACACCCGGAACAATATATAAAGCTAAACGAACCGTTCACTGGGCACTTATCTGTACGAAAATCCCTATTGATTTACCTGTTTTTACAAGGAAATAAAATGTGAAAAAAATATTTCTACATCCCATGGCCATTCCCAACCATTTAAATTTTTCTCTTACAGGTCTAACACTTCAGAAGAACCAATACAACACCTACCCGGAACAATATATAAAGCTAAACGAACCGTTCACTGGGTAGTTACACGTACGAAAATCCCTATTGATTTACCTGTTTTTACAAGGAAATAAAATGTGAAAAAAATATTTCTACATCCCATGGCCTTTCCCAACCATTTAAATTTTTCTCTTACAGGTCTAACACTTCCGAAACACCAATACAACGCCCACCCGGAACAATATATAAAGCTAAACGAACCGTTCACTGGGCACTTATCTGTACGAAAATCCCTATTGATTTAGCTGTTTTTACAAGGAAATAAAATGTGAAAAAAAATATTTCTACATCCCATGGCCATTCCCAACCATTTAAATTTTTCTCTTACAGGTCTAACACTTCCGAAAAACCTATACAACGCTCACCCGGAACAATATATAAAGCTAAACGAACCGTTCACTGGGCACTTATCTGTACGAAA
The DNA here is from genome assembly GCF_049243985.1 of Paroedura picta. NCBI lineage: Eukaryota > Metazoa > Chordata > Lepidosauria > Squamata > Gekkonidae > Paroedura > Paroedura picta. Next base: position 17,455,271 of record NC_135372.1, read on the forward strand.
ATCCCTATTGATTTACCTGTTTTTACAAGGAAATAAAATGTGAAAAAAATATTTCTACATCCCATGGCCTTTCCCAACCATTTAAATTTTTCTCTAACAGGTCTAACACTTCCGAAAAACCAATACAACGCCCACCCGGAACAATATATAAAGCTAAACGATCCGTTCACTGGGCACTTATCCGTACAAAAATCCCTATTGTTTTACCTGTTTTTACAAGGAAATAAAATGTGAAAAAAATATTTCTACATCCCATGGCCTTTCCCAACCATTTAAATTTTTCTCTTACAGGTCTAACACTTCCGAAAAACCAATACAACGCACACCCGGAACAATATATAAAGCTAAACGAACCGTTCACTGGGCACTTATCTGTACGAAAATCCCTATTGATTTACCTGTTTTTACAAGGAAATAAAATGTGAAAAAAATATTTCTACATCCCATGGCCATTCCCAACCATTTAAATTTTTCTCTTACAGGTCTAACACTTCCGAAAAACCAATACAACGCCCACCCGGAACAATATATAAAGCTAAACGAACCGTTCACTGGGTAGTTACACGTACGAAAATCCCTATTGATTTACCTGTTTTTACAAGGAAATAAAATGTGAAAAAAATATTTCTACATCCCATGGCCTTTCCCAACCATTTAAATTTTTCTCTTACAGGTCTAACACTTCCTAAAAACCAATACAACACCCACCTGGAACAATATATAAAGCTAAACGAACCGTTCAATGGACACTTATCCTTACGAAAATCCCTATTGATTTACCTGTATTTACACGGAAATAAAATGTGAAAAAAATATTTCTACATCCCATGGCCTTTCCCAACCATTTAAAATTTTCTCTTACAGGTCTAACACTTCAGAAAAACCAATACAACACCTACCCGGAACAATATATAAAGCTAAACGAACCGTTCACTGGGTAGTTACACGTACGAAAATCCCTATTGATTTACCTGTTTTTACAAGGAAATAAAATGTGAAAAAAATATTTCTACATCCCATGGCCTTTCCCAACCATTTAAATTTTTCTCTAACAGGTCTAACACTTCCGAAAAACCAATACAACGCCCACCCGGAACAATATATAAAGCTAAACGAACCGTTCACTGGGCACTTATCCGTACAAAAATCCCTATTGTTTTACCTGTTTTTACAAGGAAATAAAATGTGAAAAAAATATTTCTACATCCCATGGCCTTTCCCAACCATTTAAATTTTTCTCTAACAGGTCTAACACTTCCGAAAAACCAATACAACGCCCACCCGGAACAATATATAAAGCTAAACGATCCGTTCACTGGGCACTTATCCGTACAAAAATCCCTATTGTTTTACCTGTTTTTACAAGGAAATAAAATGTGAAAAAAATATTTCTACATCCCATGGCCTTTCCCAACCATTTAAATTTTTCTCTTACAGGTCTAACACTTCCGAAAAACCAATACAACGCACACCCGGAACAATATATAAAGCTAAACGAACCGTTCACTGGGCACTTATCTGTACGAAAATCCCTATTGATTTACCTGTTTTTACAAGGAAATAAAATGTGAAAAAAATATTTCTACATCCCATGGCCATTCCCAACCATTTAAATTTTTCTCTTACAGGTCTAACACTTCAGAAGAACCAATACAACACCTACCCGGAACAATATATAAAGCTAAACGAACCGTTCACTGGGTAGTTACACGTACGAAAATCCCTATTGATTTACCTGTTTTTACAAGGAAATAAAATGTGAAAAAAATATTTCTACATCCCATGGCCTTTCCCAACCATTTAAATTTTTCTCTTACAGGTCTAACACTTCCGAAACACCAATACAACGCCCACCCGGAACAATATATAAAGCTAAACGAACCGTTCACTGGGCACTTATCTGTACGAAAATCCCTATTGATTTAGCTGTTTTTACAAGGAAATAAAATGTGAAAAAAAATATTTCTACATCCCATGGCCATTCCCAACCATTTAAATTTTTCTCTTACAGGTCTAACACTTCCGAAAAACCTATACAACGCTCACCCGGAACAATATATAAAGCTAAACGAACCGTTCACTGGGCACTTATCTGTACGAAAATCCCTATTGATTTACCTGTTTTTACAAGGAAATAAAATGTGAAAAAAATATTTCTACATCCCATGGCCTTTCCCAACCATTTAAATTTTTCTCTAACAGGTCTAACACTTCCGAAAAACCAATACAACGCCCACCCGGAACAATATATAAAGCTAAACGATCCGTTCACTGGGCACTTATCCGTACAAAAATCCCTATTGTTTTACCTGTTTTTACAAGGAAATAAAATGTGAAAAAAATATTTCTACATCCCATGGCCTTTCCCAACCATTTAAATTTTTCTCTTACAGGTCTAACACTTCCGAAAAACCAATACAACGCACACCCGGAACAATATATAAAGCTAAACGAACCGTTCACTGGGCACTTATCTGTACGAAAATCCCTATTGATTTACCTGTTTTTACAAGGAAATAAAATGTGAAAAAAATATTTCTACATCCCATGGCCATTCCCAACCATTTAAATTTTTCTCTTACAGGTCTAACACTTCCGAAAAACCAATACAACGCCCACCCGGAACAATATATAAAGCTAAACGAACCGTTCACTGGGTAGTTACACGTACGAAAATCCCTATTGATTTACCTGTTTTTACAAGGAAATAAAATGTGAAAAAAATATTTCTACATCCCATGGCCTTTCCCAACCATTTAAATTTTTCTCTTACAGGTCTAACACTTCCTAAAAACCAATACAACACCCACCTGGAACAATATATAAAGCTAAACGAACCGTTCAATGGACACTTATCCTTACGAAAATCCCTATTGATTTACCTGTATTTACACGGAAATAAAATGTGAAAAAAATATTTCTACATCCCATGGCCTTTCCCAACCATTTAAAATTTTCTCTTACAGGTCTAACACTTCAGAAAAACCAATACAACACCTACCCGGAACAATATATAAAGCTAAACGAACCGTTCACTGGGTAGTTACACGTACGAAAATCCCTATTGATTTACCTGTTTTTACAAGGAAATAAAATGTGAAAAAAATATTTCTACATCCCATGGCCTTTCCCAACCATTTAAATTTTTCTCTAACAGGTCTAACACTTCCGAAAAACCAATACAACGCCCACCCGGAACAATATATAAAGCTAAACGAACCGTTCACTGGGCACTTATCCGTACAAAAATCCCTATTGTTTTACCTGTTTTTACAAGGAAATAAAATGTGAAAAAAATATTTCTACATCCCATGGCCTTTCCCAACCATTTAAATTTTTCTCTTACAGGTCTAACACTTCCGAAAAACCAATACAACACCCACCTGGAACAATATATAAAGCTAAACGAACTGTTCAATGGGCACTTATCCTTACGAAAATCCCTATTGATTTACCAGTTTTTACAAGGAAATAAAATGTGAAAAAAATATTTCTACATCCCATGGCCTTTCCCAGCCATTTAAATTTTTCTCTTACAGGTCTAACACTTCCGAAAAACCAATACAACGCCCACCCGGAACAATATATGAAGCTAAACTAACCGTTTACTGGGTACTTACACGTACGAAAATCCCTATTGATTTACCTGTTTTTACAAGGAAATAAAATGTGGAAAAAATATTTCTACATCCCATGGCCTTTCCCAACCATTTAAATTTTTCTCTTACAGGTCTAACACTTCCGAAAAACCAATACAACGCACACCCGGAACAATATATAAAGCTAAACGAACCGTTCACTGGGCACTTATCTGTACGAAAATCCCTATTGATTTACCTGTTTTTACAAGGAAATAAAATGTGAAAAAAATATTTCTACATCCCATGGCCATTCCCAACCATTTAAATTTTTCTCTTACAGGTCTAACACTTCCGAAAAACCAATACAACGCCCACCCGGAACAATATATAAAGCTAAACGAACCGTTCACTGGGTAGTTACACGTACGAAAATCCCTATTGATTTACCTGTTTTTACAAGGAAATAAAATGTGAAAAAAATATTTCTACATCCCATGGCCTTTCCCAACCATTTAAATTTTTCTCTAACAGGTCTAACACTTCCGAAAAACCAATACAACGCCCACCCGGAACAATATATAAAGCTAAACGAACCGTTCACTGGGTAGTTATCCGTACGAAAATCCCTATTGATTTACCTGTTTTTACAAGGAAATAAAATGTGAAAAAAATATTTCTACATCCCATGGCCTTTCCCAACCATTTAAATTTTTGTCTTACATGTCTAACACTTCCGAAAAACCAATACAACGCCCACCCGGAACAATATATAAAGCTAAACGAACCGTTCACTGGGTACTTACACGTACGTAAATCCCTATTGATTTACCTGTTTTTACAAGGAAATAAAATGTGAAAACAATATTTCTACATCCCATGGCCTTTCCCAACCATTTAAATTTTTCTCTTACAGGTCTAACACTTCCGAAAAACCAATACAACACCCACCTGGAACAATATATAAAGCTAAACGAACCGTTCAATGGACACTTATCCTTACGAAAATCCCTATTGATTTACCTGTATTTACACGGAAATAAAATGTGAATAAAATATTTCTACATCCCATGGCCTTTCCCAACCATTTAAAATTTTCTCTTACAGGTCTAACACTACGGAAAAACCAATACAACGCCTACCCGGAACAATATATAAAGCTAAACGAACCGTTCACTGGGCACTTATCCGTACGAAAATCCCTATTGATTTACCTGTTTTTACAAGGAAATAAAATGTGAAAGAAATATTTCTCCATACCATGGCCTTTCCCAACCATTTAAATTTTTCTCTTACAGGTCTAACACTTCCGAAAAACAAATACAACACCCACCCGGAACAATATATAAAGCTAAACGAACCGTTCACTGGGTATTTATCCATAAGAAAATCCCTATTGATTTACCTGTTTTTACAAGGAAATAAAATGTGAAAAAAATATTTCTACATCCAATGGCCATTCCCAACCATTTAAATTTTTCTCTTACAGGTCTAACACTTCCGAAAAACCAATACAACGCCCACCCGGAACAATATATAAAGCTAAACGAACCGTTCACTGGGTAGTTACACGTACGAAAATCCCTATTGATTTACCTGTTTTTACAAGGAAATAAAATGTGAAAAAAATATTTCTACATCCCATGGCCTTTCCCAACCATTTAAATATTTCTCTTACAGGTCTAACACTTCCGAAAAACCAATACAACGCCCACCCGGAACAATATATAAAGCTAAACGAACCGTTCACTGGGTAGTTACACGTACGAAAATCCCTATTGATTTACCTGTTTTTACAAGGAAATAAAATGTGAAAAAAATATTTCTACATCCCATGGCCTTTCCCAACCATTTAAATATTTCACTTACAGGTCTAACACTTCCGAAAAACCAATACAACGCCCGCCCGGAACAATATATAAAGCTAAATGAACTGTTCACTGGGCACTTATCCGTACGAAAATCCCTATTGATTTACCTGTTTTTACAAGGAAATAAAATGTGAAAAAAATATTTCTACATCCCATGGCCTTTCCCAATCATTTAAATTTTTGTCTTACATGTCTAACACTTCCGAAAAACCAATACAACGCCCACCCGGAACAATATATAAAGCTAAACGAACCGTTCACTGGGCACTTATCTGTACGAAAATCCCTATTGATTTACCTGTTTTTACAAGGAAATAAAATGTGAAAAAAATATTTCTACATCCCATGGCCATTCCCAACCATTTAAAATTTTCTCTTACAGGTCTAACACTTCCGAAAAACCAATACAACGCCCACCCGGAACAATATATAAAGCTAAACGAACCGTTCACTGGGTACTTATACGTACGAAAATCCCTATTGATTTACCTGTTTTTACAAGGAAATAAAATGTGAAAAAAATATTTCTACATCCCATGGCCTTTCCCAATCATTTAAATTTTTGTCTTACATGTCTAACACTTCCGAAAAACCAATACAACGCCCACCCGGAACAATATATAAAGCTAAACGAACCGTTCACTGGGCACTTATCTGTACGAAAATCCCTATTGATTTACCTGTTTTTACAAGGAAATAAAATGTGAAAAAAATATTTCTACATCCCATGGCCTTTCCCAACCATTTAAATTTTTCTCTTACAGGTCTAACACTTCCCAAAAACCAATACAACGCACACCCGGAACAATATATAAAGCTAAACGAACCGTTCACTGGGCACTTATCTGTACGAAAATCCCTATTGATTTACCTGTTTTTACAAGGAAATAAAATGTGAAAAAAATATTTCTACATCCCATGGCCATTCCCAACCATTTAAAATTTTCTCTTACAGGTCTAACACTTCCGAAAAACCAATACAACGCCCACCCGGAACAATATATAAAGCTAAACGAACCGTTCACTGGGTACTTATACGTACGAAAATCCCTATTGATTTACCTGTTTTTACAAGGAAATAAAATGTGAAAAAAATATTTCTACATCCCATGGCCTTTCCCAATCATTTAAATTTTTGTCTTACATGTCTAACACTTCCGAAAAACCAATACAACGCCCACCCGGAACAATATATAAAGCTAAACGAACCGTTCACTGGGCACTTATCTGTACGAAAATCCCTATTGATTTACCTGTTTTTACAAGGAAATAAAATGTGAAAAAAATATTTCTACATCCCATGGCCTTTCCCAACCATTTAAATTTTTCTCTTACAGGTCTAACACTTCCGAAAAACCAATACAACGCCCACCCGGAACAATATATAAAGCTTAACGAACCGTTCACTGGGTACTTACACGTACGTAAATCCCTATTGATTTACCTGTTTTTACAAGGAAATAAAATGTGAAAAAAATATTTCTACATCCCATGGCCATTCCCAACCATTTAAAATTTTCTCTTACAGGTCTAACACTTCCGAAAAACCAATACAACGCCCACCCGGAACAATATATAAAGCTAAACGAACCGTTCACTGGGTACTTATACGTACGAAAATCCCTATTGATTTACCTGTTTTTACAAGGAAATAAAATGTGAAAAAAATATTTCTACATCCCATGGCCTTTCCCAATCATTTAAATTTTTGTCTTACATGTCTAACACTTCCGAAAAACCAATACAACGCCCACCCGGAACAATATATAAAGCTAAACGAACCGTTCACTGGGCACTTATCTGTACGAAAATCCCTATTGATTTACCTGTTTTTACAAGGAAATAAAATGTGAAAAAAATATTTCTACATCCCATGGCCTTTCCCAACCATTTAAATTTTTCTCTTACAGGTCTAACACTTCCCAAAAACCAATACAACGCACACCCGGAACAATATATAAAGCTAAACGAACCGTTCACTGGGCACTTATCTGTACGAAAATCCCTATTGATTTACCTGTTTTTACAAGGAAATAAAATGTGAAAAAAATATTTCTACATCCCATGGCCATTCCCAACCATTTAAAATTTTCTCTTACAGGTCTAACACTTCCGAAAAACCAATACAACGCCCACCCGGAACAATATATAAAGCTAAACGAACCGTTCACTGGGTACTTATACGTACGAAAATCCCTATTGATTTACCTGTTTTTACAAGGAAATAAAATGTGAAAAAAATATTTCTACATCCCATGGCCTTTCCCAATCATTTAAATTTTTGTCTTACATGTCTAACACTTCCGAAAAACCAATACAACGCCCACCCGGAACAATATATAAAGCTAAACGAACCGTTCACTGGGCACTTATCTGTACGAAAATCCCTATTGATTTACCTGTTTTTACAAGGAAATAAAATGTGAAAAAAATATTTCTACATCCCATGGCCTTTCCCAACCATTTAAATTTTTCTCTTACAGGTCTAACACTTCCGAAAAACCAATACAACGCCCACCCGGAACAATATATAAAGCTTAACGAACCGTTCACTGGGTACTTACACGTACGTAAATCCCTATTGATTTACCTGTTTTTACAAGGAAATAAAATGTGAAAAAAATATTTCTACATCCCATGGCCTTTCCCAACCATTTAAATTTTTCTCTTACAGGTCTAACACTTCCGAAAAACCAATACAACACCCACCTGGAACAATATATAAAGCTAAACGAACTGTTCAATGGACACTTATCCTTACGAAAATCCCTATTGATTTACCTGTATTTACACGGAAATAAAATGTAAAAAAAATATTTCTACATCCCATGGCCTTTCCCAACCATTTAAAATTTTCTCTTACAGGTCTAACACTTCAGAAAAACCAATACAACACCTACCCGGAACAATATATAAAGCTAAACGAACCGTTCACTGGGTAGTTACACGTACGAAAATCCCTATTGATTTACCTGTTTTTACAAGGAAATAAAATGTGAAAAAAATATTTCTACATCCCATGGCCTTTCCCAACCATTTAAATTTTTCTCTTACAGGTCTAACACTTCCGAAAAACCAATACAACGCCCACCCGGAACAATATATAAAGCTAAACGAACCGTTCACTGGGCACTTATCTGTACGAAAATCCCTATTGATTTACCTGTTTTTACAAGGAAATAAAATGTGAAAAAAATATTTCTACATCCCATGGCCTTTTCCAACCATTTAAAATTTTCTCTTACAGGTCTAACACTTCCGAAAAACCAATACAACGCCCACCCGGAACAATATATAAAGCTAAACGAACCGTTCACTGGGTACTTATACGTACGAAAATCCCTATTGATTTACCTGTTTTTACAAGGAAATAAAATGTGAAAAAAATATTTCTACATCTCATGGCCTTTCCCAACCATTTAAATTTTTCTCTTACAGGTCTAACACTTCAGAAGAACCAATACAACACCTACCCGGAACAATATATAAAGCTAAACGAACCGTTCACTGGGTAGTTACACGTACGAAAATCCCTATTGATTTACCTGTTTTTACAAGGAAATAAAATGTGAAAAAAATATTTCTACATCCCATGGCCTTTCCCAACCATTTAAATTTTTCTCTTACAGGTCTAACACTTCCGAAAAACCAATACAACGCCCACCCGGAACAATATATAAAGCTAAACGAACCGTTCACTGGGCACTTATCTGTACGAAAATCCCTATTGATTTAGCTGTTTTTACAAGGAAATAAAATGTGAAAAAAAATATTTCTACATCCCATGGCCATTCCCAACCATTTAAATTTTTCTCTTACAGGTCTAACACTTCCGAAAAACCTATACAACGCTCACCCGGAACAATATATAAAGCTAAACGAACCGTTCACTGGGCACTTATCTGTACGAAAATCCCTATTGATTTACCTGTTTTTACAAGGAAATAAAATGTGAAAAAAATATTTCTACATCCCATGGCCTTTCCCAACCATTTAAATTTTTCTCTAACAGGTCTAACACTTCCGAAAAACCAATACAACGCCCACCCGGAACAATATATAAAGCTAAACGAACCGTTCACTGGGCACTTATCCGTACAAAAATCCCTATTGTTTTACCTGTTTTTACAAGGAAATAAAATGTGAAAAAAATATTTCTACATCCCATGGCCTTTCCCAACCATTTAAATTTTTCTCTTACAGGTCTAACACTTCCGAAAAACCAATACAACACCCACCTGGAACAATATATAAAGCTAAACGAACCGTTCAATTGGCACTTATCCTTACGAAAATCCCTATTGATTTACCAGTTTTTACAAGGAAATAAAATGTGAAAAAAATATTTCTACATCCCATGGCCTTTCCCAACCATTTAAATTTTTCTCTTACAGGTCTAACACTTCCGAAAAACCAATACAACGCCCACCCGGAACAATATATGAAGCTAAACTAACCGTTTACTGGGTACTTACACGTACGAAAATCCCTATTGATTTACCTGTTTTTACAAGGAAATAAAATGTGGAAAAAATATTTCTACATCCCATGGCCTTTCCCAACCATTTAAATTTTTCTCTTACAGGTCTAACACTTCCGAAAAACCAATACAACGCACACCCGGAACAATATATAAAGCTAAACGAACGGTTCACTGGGTACTTATCTGTACGAAAATCCCTATTGATTTACCTGTTTTTACAAGGAAATAAAATGTGAAAAAAATATTTCTACATCCCATGGCCATTCCCAACCATTTAAATTTTTCTCTTACAGGTCTAACACTTCCGAAAAACCAATACAACGCCCACCCGGAACAATATATAAAGCTAAACGAACCGTTCACTGGGTAGTTACACGTACGAAAATCCCTATTGATTTACCTGTTTTTACAAGGAAATAAAATGTGAAAAAAATATTTCTACATCCCATGGCCTTTCCCAACCATTTAAATTTTTCTCTTACAGGTCTAACACTTCCGAAAAACCAATACAACGCCCGCCCGGAACAATATATAAAGCAAAACGAACCGTTCACTGGGCACTTATCCGTACGAAAATCCCTATTGATTTACCTGTTTTTACAAGGAAATAAAATGTGAAAAAAATATTTCTACATCCCATGGCCATTCCCAACCATTTAAATTTTTCTCTTACAGGTCTAACACTTCCGAAAAACCAATACAACGCCCACCCGGAACAATATATAAAGCTAAACGAACCGTTCACTGGGTAGTTACACGTACGAAAATCCCTATTGATTTACCTGTTTTTACAAGGAAATAAAATGTGAAAAAAATATTTCTACATCCCATGGCCTTTCCCAACCATTTAAATTTTTCTCTTACAGGTCTAACACTTCCTAAAAACCAATACAACACCCACCTGGAACAATATATAAAGCTAAACGAACCGTTCAATGGACACTTATCCTTACGAAAATCCCTATTGATTTACCTGTATTTACACGGAAATAAAATGTGAAAAAAATATTTCTACATCCCATGGCCTTTCCCAACCATTTAAAATTTTCTCTTACAGGTCTAACACTTCAGAAAAACCAATACAACACCTACCCGGAACAATATATAAAGCTAAACGAACCGTTCACTGGGTAGTTACACGTACGAAAATCCCTATTGATTTACCTGTTTTTACAAGGAAATAAAATGTGAAAAAAATATTTCTACATCCCATGGCCTTTCCCAACCATTTAAATTTTTCTCTAACAGGTCTAACACTTCCGAAAAACCAATACAACGCCCACCCGGAACAATATATAAAGCTAAACGAACCGTTCACTGGGCACTTATCCGTACAAAAATCCCTATTGTTTTACCTGTTTTTACAAGGAAATAAAATGTGAAAAAAATATTTCTACATCCCATGGCCTTTCCCAACCATTTAAATTTTTCTCTAACAGGTCTAACACTTCCGAAAAACCAATACAACGCCCACCCGGAACAATATATAAAGCTAAACGATCCGTTCACTGGGCACTTATCCGTACAAAAATCCCTATTGTTTTACCTGTTTTTACAAGGAAATAAAATGTGAAAAAAATATTTCTACATCCCATGGCCTTTCCCAACCATTTAAATTTTTCTCTTACAGGTCTAACACTTCCGAAAAACCAATACAACGCACACCCGGAACAATATATAAAGCTAAACGAACCGTTCACTGGGCACTTATCTGTACGAAAATCCCTATTGATTTACCTGTTTTTACAAGGAAATAAAATGTGAAAAAAATATTTCTACATCCCATGGCCATTCCCAACCATTTAAATTTTTCTCTTACAGGTCTAACACTTCAGAAGAACCAATACAACACCTACCCGGAACAATATATAAAGCTAAACGAACCGTTCACTGGGTAGTTACACGTACGAAAATCCCTATTGATTTACCTGTTTTTACAAGGAAATAAAATGTGAAAAAAATATTTCTACATCCCATGGCCTTTCCCAACCATTTAAATTTTTCTCTTACAGGTCTAACACTTCCGAAACACCAATACAACGCCCACCCGGAACAATATATAAAGCTAAACGAACCGTTCACTGGGCACTTATCTGTACGAAAATCCCTATTGATTTAGCTGTTTTTACAAGGAAATAAAATGTGAAAAAAAATATTTCTACATCCCATGGCCATTCCCAACCATTTAAATTTTTCTCTTACAGGTCTAACACTTCCGAAAAACCTATACAACGCTCACCCGGAACAATATATAAAGCTAAACGAACCGTTCACTGGGCACTTATCTGTACGAAAATCCCTATTGATTTACCTGTTTTTACAAGGAAATAAAATGTGAAAAAAATATTTCTACATCCCATGGCCTTTCCCAACCATTTAAATTTTTCTCTAACAGGTCTAACACTTCCGAAAAACCAATACAACGCCCACCCGGAACAATATATAAAGCTAAACGATCCGTTCACTGGGCACTTATCCGTACAAAAATCCCTATTGTTTTACCTGTTTTTACAAGGAAATAAAATGTGAAAAAAATATTTCTACATCCCATGGCCTTTCCCAACCATTTAAATTTTTCTCTTACAGGTCTAACACTTCCGAAAAACCAATACAACGCACACCCGGAACAATATATAAAGCTAAACGAACCGTTCACTGGGCACTTATCTGTACGAAAATCCCTATTGATTTACCTGTTTTTACAAGGAAATAAAATGTGAAAAAAATATTTCTACATCCCATGGCCATTCCCAACCATTTAAATTTTTCTCTTACAGGTCTAACACTTCCGAAAAACCAATACAACGCCCACCCGGAACAATATATAAAGCTAAACGAACCGTTCACTGGGTAGTTACACGTACGAAAATCCCTATTGATTTACCTGTTTTTACAAGGAAATAAAATGTGAAAAAAATATTTCTACATCCCATGGCCTTTCCCAACCATTTAAATTTTTCTCTTACAGGTCTAACACTTCCGAAAAACCAATACAACACCCACCTGGAACAATATATAAAGCTAAACGAACTGTTCAATGGACACTTATCCTTACGAAAATCCCTATTGATTTACCTGTATTTACACGGAAATAAAATGTAAAAAAAATATTTCTACATCCCATGGCCTTTCCCAACCATTTAAAATTTTCTCTTACAGGTCTAACACTTCAGAAAAACCAATACAACACCTACCCGGAACAATATATAAAGCTAAACGAACCGTTCACTGGGTAGTTACACGTACGAAAATCCCTATTGATTTACCTGTTTTTACAAGGAAATAAAATGTGAAAAAAATATTTCTACATCCCATGGCCTTTCCCAACCATTTAAATTTTTCTCTTACAGGTCTAACACTTCCGAAAAACCAATACAACGCCCACCCGGAACAATATATAAAGCTAAACGAACCGTTCACTGGGCACTTATCTGTACGAAAATCCCTATTGATTTACCTGTTTTTACAAGGAAATAAAATGTGAAAAAAATATTTCTACATCCCATGGCCTTTTCCAACCATTTAAAATTTTCTCTTACAGGTCTAACACTTCCGAAAAACCAATACAACGCCCACCCGGAACAATATATAAAGCTAAACGAACCGTTCACTGGGTACTTATACGTACGAAAATCCCTATTGATTTACCTGTTTTTACAAGGAAATAAAATGTGAAAAAAATATTTCTACATCTCATGGCCTTTCCCAACCATTTAAATTTTTCTCTTACAGGTCTAACACTTCAGAAGAACCAATACAACACCTACCCGGAACAATATATAAAGCTAAACGAACCGTTCACTGGGTAGTTACACGTACGAAAATCCCTATTGATTTACCTGTTTTTACAAGGAAATAAAATGTGAAAAAAATATTTCTACATCCCATGGCCTTTCCCAACCATTTAAATTTTTCTCTTACAGGTCTAACACTTCCGAAAAACCAATACAACGCCCACCCGGAACAATATATAAAGCTAAACGAACCGTTCACTGGGCACTTATCTGTACGAAAATCCCTATTGATTTAGCTGTTTTTACAAGGAAATAAAATGTGAAAAAAAATATTTCTACATCCCATGGCCATTCCCAACCATTTAAATTTTTCTCTTACAGGTCTAACACTTCCGAAAAACCTATACAACGCTCACCCGGAACAATATATAAAGCTAAACGAACCGTTCACTGGGCACTTATCTGTACGAAAATCCCTATTGATTTACCTGTTTTTACAAGGAAATAAAATGTGAAAAAAATATTTCTACATCCCATGGCCTTTCCCAACCATTTAAATTTTTCTCTAACAGGTCTAACACTTCCGAAAAACCAATACAACGCCCACCCGGAACAATATATAAAGCTAAACGAACCGTTCACTGGGCACTTATCCGTACAAAAATCCCTATTGTTTTACCTGTTTTTACAAGGAAATAAAATGTGAAAAAAATATTTCTACATCCCATGGCCTTTCCCAACCATTTAAATTTTTCTCTTACAGGTCTAACACTTCCGAAAAACCAATACAACACCCACCTGGAACAATATATAAAGCTAAACGAACCGTTCAATTGGCACTTATCCTTACGAAAATCCCTATTGATTTACCAGTTTTTACAAGGAAATAAAATGTGAAAAAAATATTTCTACATCCCATGGCCTTTCCCAACCATTTAAATTTTTCTCTTACAGGTCTAACACTTCCGAAAAACCAATACAACGCCCACCCGGAACAATATATGAAGCTAAACTAACCGTTTACTGGGTACTTACACGTACGAAAATCCCTATTGATTTACCTGTTTTTACAAGGAAATAAAATGTGGAAAAAATATTTCTACATCCCATGGCCTTTCCCAACCATTTAAATTTTTCTCTTACAGGTCTAACACTTCCGAAAAACCAATACAACGCACACCCGGAACAATATATAAAGCTAAACGAACGGTTCACTGGGTACTTATCTGTACGAAAATCCCTATTGATTTACCTGTTTTTACAAGGAAATAAAATGTGAAAAAAATATTTCTACATCCCATGGCCATTCCCAACCATTTAAATTTTTCTCTTACAGGTCTAACACTTCCGAAAAACCAATACAACGCCCACCCGGAACAATATATAAAGCTAAACGAACCGTTCACTGGGTAGTTACACGTACGAAAATCCCTATTGATTTACCTGTTTTTACAAGGAAATAAAATGTGAAAAAAATATTTCTACATCCCATGGCCTTTCCCAACCATTTAAATTTTTCTCTTACAGGTCTAACACTTCCGAAAAACCAATACAACGCCCGCCCGGAACAATATATAAAGCAAAACGAACCGTTCACTGGGCACTTATCCGTACGAAAATCCCTATTGATTTACCTGTTTTTACAAGGAAATAAAATGTGAAAAAAATATTTCTACATCCCATGGCCATTCCCAACCATTTAAATTTTTCTCTTACAGGTCTAACACTTCCGAAAAACCAATACAACGCCCACCCGGAACAATATATAAAGCTAAACGAACCGTTCACTGGGTAGTTACACGTACGAAAATCCCTATTGATTTACCTGTTTTTACAAGGAAATAAAATGTGAAAAAAATATTTCTACATCCCATGGCCTTTCCCAACCATTTAAATTTTTCTCTTACAGGTCTAACACTTCCTAAAAACCAATACAACACCCACCTGGAACAATATATAAAGCTAAACGAACCGTTCAATGGACACTTATCCTTACGAAAATCCCTATTGATTTACCTGTATTTACACGGAAATAAAATGTGAAAAAAATATTTCTACATCCCATGGCCTTTCCCAACCATTTAAAATTTTCTCTTACAGGTCTAACACTTCAGAAAAACCAATACAACACCTACCCGGAACAATATATAAAGCTAAACGAACCGTTCACTGGGTAGTTACACGTACGAAAATCCCTATTGATTTACCTGTTTTTACAAGGAAATAAAATGTGAAAAAAATATTTCTACATCCCATGGCCTTTCCCAACCATTTAAATTTTTCTCTAACAGGTCTAACACTTCCGAAAAACCAATACAACGCCCACCCGGAACAATATATAAAGCTAAACGAACCGTTCACTGGGCACTTATCCGTACAAAAATCCCTATTGTTTTACCTGTTTTTACAAGGAAATAAAATGTGAAAAAAATATTTCTACATCCCATGGCCTTTCCCAACCATTTAAATTTTTCTCTAACAGGTCTAACACTTCCGAAAAACCAATACAACGCCCACCCGGAACAATATATAAAGCTAAACGATCCGTTCACTGGGCACTTATCCGTACAAAAATCCCTATTGTTTTACCTGTTTTTACAAGGAAATAAAATGTGAAAAAAATATTTCTACATCCCATGGCCTTTCCCAACCATTTAAATTTTTCTCTTACAGGTCTAACACTTCCGAAAAACCAATACAACGCACACCCGGAACAATATATAAAGCTAAACGAACCGTTCACTGGGCACTTATCTGTACGAAAATCCCTATTGATTTACCTGTTTTTACAAGGAAATAAAATGTGAAAAAAATATTTCTACATCCCATGGCCATTCCCAACCATTTAAATTTTTCTCTTACAGGTCTAACACTTCAGAAGAACCAATACAACACCTACCCGGAACAATATATAAAGCTAAACGAACCGTTCACTGGGTAGTTACACGTACGAAAATCCCTATTGATTTACCTGTTTTTACAAGGAAATAAAATGTGAAAAAAATATTTCTACATCCCATGGCCTTTCCCAACCATTTAAATTTTTCTCTTACAGGTCTAACACTTCCGAAACACCAATACAACGCCCACCCGGAACAATATATAAAGCTAAACGAACCGTTCACTGGGCACTTATCTGTACGAAAATCCCTATTGATTTAGCTGTTTTTACAAGGAAATAAAATGTGAAAAAAAATATTTCTACATCCCATGGCCATTCCCAACCATTTAAATTTTTCTCTTACAGGTCTAACACTTCCGAAAAACCTATACAACGCTCACCCGGAACAATATATAAAGCTAAACGAACCGTTCACTGGGCACTTATCTGTACGAAAATCCCTATTGATTTACCTGTTTTTACAAGGAAATAAAATGTGAAAAAAATATTTCTACATCCCATGGCCTTTCCCAACCATTTAAATTTTTCTCTAACAGGTCTAACACTTCCGAAAAACCAATACAACGCCCACCCGGAACAATATATAAAGCTAAACGATCCGTTCACTGGGCACTTATCCGTACAAAAATCCCTATTGTTTTACCTGTTTTTACAAGGAAATAAAATGTGAAAAAAATATTTCTACATCCCATGGCCTTTCCCAACCATTTAAATTTTTCTCTTACAGGTCTAACACTTCCGAAAAACCAATACAACGCACACCCGGAACAATATATAAAGCTAAACGAACCGTTCACTGGGCACTTATCTGTACGAAAATCCCTATTGATTTACCTGTTTTTACAAGGAAATAAAATGTGAAAAAAATATTTCTACATCCCATGGCCATTCCCAACCATTTAAATTTTTCTCTTACAGGTCTAACACTTCCGAAAAACCAATACAACGCCCACCCGGAACAATATATAAAGCTAAACGAACCGTTCACTGGGTAGTTACACGTACGAAAATCCCTATTGATTTACCTGTTTTTACAAGGAAATAAAATGTGAAAAAAATATTTCTACATCCCATGGCCTTTCCCAACCATTTAAATTTTTCTCTTACAGGTCTAACACTTCCTAAAAACCAATACAACACCCACCTGGAACAATATATAAAGCTAAACGAACCGTTCAATGGACACTTATCCTTACGAAAATCCCTATTGATTTACCTGTATTTACACGGAAATAAAATGTGAAAAAAATATTTCTACATCCCATGGCCTTTCCCAACCATTTAAAATTTTCTCTTACAGGTCTAACACTTCAGAAAAACCAATACAACACCTACCCGGAACAATATATAAAGCTAAACGAACCGTTCACTGGGTAGTTACACGTACGAAAATCCCTATTGATTTACCTGTTTTTACAAGGAAATAAAATGTGAAAAAAATATTTCTACATCCCATGGCCTTTCCCAACCATTTAAATTTTTCTCTAACAGGTCTAACACTTCCGAAAAACCAATACAACGCCCACCCGGAACAATATATAAAGCTAAACGAACCGTTCACTGGGCACTTATCCGTACAAAAATCCCTATTGTTTTACCTGTTTTTACAAGGAAATAAAATGTGAAAAAAATATTTCTACATCCCATGGCCTTTCCCAACCATTTAAATTTTTCTCTTACAGGTCTAACACTTCCGAAAAACCAATACAACACCCACCTGGAACAATATATAAAGCTAAACGAACTGTTCAATGGGCACTTATCCTTACGAAAATCCCTATTGATTTACCAGTTTTTACAAGGAAATAAAATGTGAAAAAAATATTTCTACATCCCATGGCCTTTCCCAGCCATTTAAATTTTTCTCTTACAGGTCTAACACTTCCGAAAAACCAATACAACGCCCACCCGGAACAATATATGAAGCTAAACTAACCGTTTACTGGGTACTTACACGTACGAAAATCCCTATTGATTTACCTGTTTTTACAAGGAAATAAAATGTGGAAAAAATATTTCTACATCCCATGGCCTTTCCCAACCATTTAAATTTTTCTCTTACAGGTCTAACACTTCCGAAAAACCAATACAACGCACACCCGGAACAATATATAAAGCTAAACGAACCGTTCACTGGGCACTTATCTGTACGAAAATCCCTATTGATTTACCTGTTTTTACAAGGAAATAAAATGTGAAAAAAATATTTCTACATCCCATGGCCATTCCCAACCATTTAAATTTTTCTCTTACAGGTCTAACACTTCCGAAAAACCAATACAACGCCCACCCGGAACAATATATAAAGCTAAACGAACCGTTCACTGGGTAGTTACACGTACGAAAATCCCTATTGATTTACCTGTTTTTACAAGGAAATAAAATGTGAAAAAAATATTTCTACATCCCATGGCCTTTCCCAACCATTTAAATTTTTCTCTAACAGGTCTAACAATTCCGAAAAACCAATACAACGCCCACCCGGAACAATATATAAAGCTAAACGAACCGTTCACTGGGTAGTTATCCGTACGAAAATCCCTATTGATTTACCTGTTTTTACAAGGAAATAAAATGTGAAAAAAATATTTCTACATCCCATGGCCTTTCCCAACCATTTAAATTTTTGTCTTACATGTCTAACACTTCCGAAAAACCAATACAACGCCCACCCGGAACAATATATAAAGCTAAACGAACCGTTCACTGGGTACTTACACGTACGTAAATCCCTATTGATTTACCTGTTTTTACAAGGAAATAAAATGTGAAAACAATATTTCTACATCCCATGGCCTTTCCCAACCATTTAAATTTTTCTCTTACAGGTCTAACACTTCCGAAAAACCAATACAACACCCACCTGGAACAATATATAAAGCTAAACGAACCGTTCAATGGACACTTATCCTTACGAAAATCCCTATTGATTTACCTGTATTTACACGGAAATAAAATGTGAATAAAATATTTCTACATCCCATGGCCTTTCCCAACCATTTAAAATTTTCTCTTACAGGTCTAACACTACGGAAAAACCAATACAACGCCTACCCGGAACAATATATAAAGCTAAACGAACCGTTCACTGGGCACTTATCCGTACGAAAATCCCTATTGATTTACCTGTTTTTACAAGGAAATAAAATGTGAAAGAAATATTTCTCCATACCATGGCCTTTCCCAACCATTTAAATTTTTCTCTTACAGGTCTAACACTTCCGAAAAACAAATACAACACCCACCCGGAACAATATATAAAGCTAAACGAACCGTTCACTGGGTAGTTACACGTACGAAAATCCCTATTGATTTACCTGTTTTTACAAGGAAATAAAATGTGAAAAAAATATTTCTACATCCCATGGCCTTTCCCAACCATTTAAATATTTCTCTTACAGGTCTAACACTTCCGAAAAACCAATACAACGCCCACCCGGAACAATATATAAAGCTAAACGAACCGTTCACTGGGTAGTTACACGTACGAAAATCCCTATTGATTTACCTGTTTTTACAAGGAAATAAAATGTGAAAAAAATATTTCTACATCCCATGGCCTTTCCCAACCATTTAAATATTTCACTTACAGGTCTAACACTTCCGAAAAACCAATACAACGCCCGCCCGGAACAATATATAAAGCTAAATGAACTGTTCACTGGGCACTTATCCGTACGAAAATCCCTATTGATTTACCTGTTTTTACAAGGAAATAAAATGTGAAAAAAATATTTCTACATCCCATGGCCTTTCCCAATCATTTAAATTTTTGTCTTACATGTCTAACACTTCCGAAAAACCAATACAACGCCCACCCGGAACAATATATAAAGCTAAACGAACCGTTCACTGGGCACTTATCTGTACGAAAATCCCTATTGATTTACCTGTTTTTACAAGGAAATAAAATGTGAAAAAAATATTTCTACATCCCATGGCCATTCCCAACCATTTAAAATTTTCTCTTACAGGTCTAACACTTCCGAAAAACCAATACAACGCCCACCCGGAACAATATATAAAGCTAAACGAACCGTTCACTGGGTACTTATACGTACGAAAATCCCTATTGATTTACCTGTTTTTACAAGGAAATAAAATGTGAAAAAAATATTTCTACATCCCATGGCCTTTCCCAATCATTTAAATTTTTGTCTTACATGTCTAACACTTCCGAAAAACCAATACAACGCCCACCCGGAACAATATATAAAGCTAAACGAACCGTTCACTGGGCACTTATCTGTACGAAAATCCCTATTGATTTACCTGTTTTTACAAGGAAATAAAATGTGAAAAAAATATTTCTACATCCCATGGCCTTTCCCAACCATTTAAATTTTTCTCTTACAGGTCTAACACTTCCCAAAAACCAATACAACGCACACCCGGAACAATATATAAAGCTAAACGAACCGTTCACTGGGCACTTATCTGTACGAAAATCCCTATTGATTTACCTGTTTTTACAAGGAAATAAAATGTGAAAAAAATATTTCTACATCCCATGGCCATTCCCAACCATTTAAAATTTTCTCTTACAGGTCTAACACTTCCGAAAAACCAATACAACGCCCACCCGGAACAATATATAAAGCTAAACGAACCGTTCACTGGGTACTTATACGTACGAAAATCCCTATTGATTTACCTGTTTTTACAAGGAAATAAAATGTGAAAAAAATATTTCTACATCCCATGGCCTTTCCCAATCATTTAAATTTTTGTCTTACATGTCTAACACTTCCGAAAAACCAATACAACGCCCACCCGGAACAATATATAAAGCTAAACGAACCGTTCACTGGGCACTTATCTGTACGAAAATCCCTATTGATTTACCTGTTTTTACAAGGAAATAAAATGTGAAAAAAATATTTCTACATCCCATGGCCTTTCCCAACCATTTAAATTTTTCTCTTACAGGTCTAACACTTCCGAAAAACCAATACAACGCCCACCCGGAACAATATATAAAGCTTAACGAACCGTTCACTGGGTACTTACACGTACGTAAATCCCTATTGATTTACCTGTTTTTACAAGGAAATAAAATGTGAAAAAAATATTTCTACATCCCATGGCCTTTCCCAACCATTTAAATTTTTCTCTTACAGGTCTAACACTTCCGAAAAACCAATACAACACCCACCTGGAACAATATATAAAGCTAAACGAACTGTTCAATGGACACTTATCCTTACGAAAATCCCTATTGATTTACCTGTATTTACACGGAAATAAAATGTAAAAAAAATATTTCTACATCCCATGGCCTTTCCCAACCATTTAAAATTTTCTCTTACAGGTCTAACACTTCAGAAAAACCAATACAACACCTACCCGGAACAATATATAAAGCTAAACGAACCGTTCACTGGGTAGTTACACGTACGAAAATCCCTATTGATTTACCTGTTTTTACAAGGAAATAAAATGTGAAAAAAATATTTCTACATCCCATGGCCTTTCCCAACCATTTAAATTTTTCTCTTACAGGTCTAACACTTCCGAAAAACCAATACAACGCCCACCCGGAACAATATATAAAGCTAAACGAACCGTTCACTGGGCACTTATCTGTACGAAAATCCCTATTGATTTACCTGTTTTTACAAGGAAATAAAATGTGAAAAAAATATTTCTACATCCCATGGCCTTTTCCAACCATTTAAAATTTTCTCTTACAGGTCTAACACTTCCGAAAAACCAATACAACGCCCACCCGGAACAATATATAAAGCTAAACGAACCGTTCACTGGGTACTTATACGTACGAAAATCCCTATTGATTTACCTGTTTTTACAAGGAAATAAAATGTGAAAAAAATATTTCTACATCTCATGGCCTTTCCCAACCATTTAAATTTTTCTCTTACAGGTCTAACACTTCAGAAGAACCAATACAACACCTACCCGGAACAATATATAAAGCTAAACGAACCGTTCACTGGGTAGTTACACGTACGAAAATCCCTATTGATTTACCTGTTTTTACAAGGAAATAAAATGTGAAAAAAATATTTCTACATCCCATGGCCTTTCCCAACCATTTAAATTTTTCTCTTACAGGTCTAACACTTCCGAAAAACCAATACAACGCCCACCCGGAACAATATATAAAGCTAAACGAACCGTTCACTGGGCACTTATCTGTACGAAAATCCCTATTGATTTAGCTGTTTTTACAAGGAAATAAAATGTGAAAAAAAATATTTCTACATCCCATGGCCATTCCCAACCATTTAAATTTTTCTCTTACAGGTCTAACACTTCCGAAAAACCTATACAACGCTCACCCGGAACAATATATAAAGCTAAACGAACCGTTCACTGGGCACTTATCTGTACGAAAATCCCTATTGATTTACCTGTTTTTACAAGGAAATAAAATGTGAAAAAAATATTTCTACATCCCATGGCCTTTCCCAACCATTTAAATTTTTCTCTAACAGGTCTAACACTTCCGAAAAACCAATACAACGCCCACCCGGAACAATATATAAAGCTAAACGAACCGTTCACTGGGCACTTATCCGTACAAAAATCCCTATTGTTTTACCTGTTTTTACAAGGAAATAAAATGTGAAAAAAATATTTCTACATCCCATGGCCTTTCCCAACCATTTAAATTTTTCTCTTACAGGTCTAACACTTCCGAAAAACCAATACAACACCCACCTGGAACAATATATAAAGCTAAACGAACCGTTCAATTGGCACTTATCCTTACGAAAATCCCTATTGATTTACCAGTTTTTACAAGGAAATAAAATGTGAAAAAAATATTTCTACATCCCATGGCCTTTCCCAACCATTTAAATTTTTCTCTTACAGGTCTAACACTTCCGAAAAACCAATACAACGCCCACCCGGAACAATATATGAAGCTAAACTAACCGTTTACTGGGTACTTACACGTACGAAAATCCCTATTGATTTACCTGTTTTTACAAGGAAATAAAATGTGGAAAAAATATTTCTACATCCCATGGCCTTTCCCAACCATTTAAATTTTTCTCTTACAGGTCTAACACTTCCGAAAAACCAATACAACGCACACCCGGAACAATATATAAAGCTAAACGAACGGTTCACTGGGTACTTATCTGTACGAAAATCCCTATTGATTTACCTGTTTTTACAAGGAAATAAAATGTGAAAAAAATATTTCTACATCCCATGGCCATTCCCAACCATTTAAATTTTTCTCTTACAGGTCTAACACTTCCGAAAAACCAATACAACGCCCACCCGGAACAATATATAAAGCTAAACGAACCGTTCACTGGGTAGTTACACGTACGAAAATCCCTATTGATTTACCTGTTTTTACAAGGAAATAAAATGTGAAAAAAATATTTCTACATCCCATGGCCTTTCCCAACCATTTAAATTTTTCTCTTACAGGTCTAACACTTCCGAAAAACCAATACAACGCCCGCCCGGAACAATATATAAAGCAAAACGAACCGTTCACTGGGCACTTATCCGTACGAAAATCCCTATTGATTTACCTGTTTTTACAAGGAAATAAAATGTGAAAAAAATATTTCTACATCCCATGGCCTTTCCCAATCATTTAAATTTTTGTCTTACATGTCTAACACTTCCGAAAAACCAATACAACGCCCACCCGGAACAATATATAAAGCTAAACGAACCGTTCACTGGGCATTTATCTGTACGAAAATCCCTATTGATTTACCTGTTTTTACAAGGAAATAAAATGTGAAAAAAATATTTCTACATCCCATGGCCTTTCCCAACCATTTAAATTTTTCTCTAACAGGTCTAACACTTCCGAAAAACCAATAGAACGCCCACCCGGAACAATATATAAAGCTAAACGAACCGTTCACTGGGTAGTTATCCGTACGAAAATCCCTATTGATTTACCTGTTTTTACAAGGAAATAAAATGTGAAAAAAATATTTCTACATCCCATGGCCTTTCCCAACCATTTAAATTTTTGTCTTACATGTCTAACACTTCCGAAAAACCAATACAACGCCCACCCGGAACAATATATAAAGCTAAACGAACCGTTCACTGGGTACTTACACGTACGTAAATCCCTATGGATTTACCTGTTTTTACAAGGAAATAAAATGTGAAAAAAATATTTCTACATCCCATGGCCTTTCCCAACCATTTAAATTTTTCTCTTACAGGTCTAACACTTCCGAAAAACCAATACAACACCCACCTGGAACAATATATAAAGCTAAACGAACCGTTCAATGGACACTTATCCTTACGAAAATCCCTATTGATTTACCTGTATTTACACGGAAATAAAATGTGAATAAAATATTTCTACATCCCATGGCCTTTCCCAACCATTTAAAATTTTCTCTTACAGGTCTAACACTACGGAAAAACCAATACAACGCCTACCCGGAACAATATATAAAGCTAAACGAACCGTTCACTGGGCACTTATCCGTACGAAAATCCCTATTGATTTACCTGTTTTTACAAGGAAATAAATGTGAAAGAAATATTTCTCCATACCATGGCCTTTCCCAACCATTTAAATTTTTCTCTTACAGGTCTAACACTTCCGAAAAACAAATACAACACCCACCCGGAACAATATATAAAGCTAAACGAACCGTTCACTGGGTATTTATCCATAAGAAAATCCCTATTGATTTACCTGTTTTTACAAGGAAATAAAATGTGAAAAAAATATTTCTACATCCAATGGCCATTCCCAACCATTTAAATTTTTCTCTTACAGGTCTAACACTTCCGAAAAACCAATACAACGCCCACCCGGAACAATATATAAAGCTAAACGAACCGTTCACTGGGTAGTTACACGTACGAAAATCCCTATTGATTTACCTGTTTTTACAAGGGAATAAAATGTGAAAAAAATATTTCTACATCCCATGGCCTTTCCCAACCATTTAAATATTTCTCTTACAGGTCTAACACTTCCGAAAAACCAATACAACGCCCACCCGGAACAATATATAAAGCTAAACGAACCGTTCACTGGGTAGTTACACGTACGAAAATCCCTATTGATTTACCTGTTTTTACAAGGAAATAAAATGTGAAAAAAATATTTCTACATCCCATGGCCTTTCCCAACCATTTAAATTTTTCTCTTACAGGTCTAACACTTCCGAAAAACCAATACAACGCCCGCCCGGAACAATATATAAAGCTAAACGAACTGTTCACTGGGCACTTATCCGTACGAAAATCCCTATTGATTTACCTGTTTTTACAAGGAAATAAAATGTGAAAAAAATATTTCTACATCCCATGGCCTTTCCCAATCATTTAAATTTTTGTCTTACATGTCTAACACTTCCGAAAAACCAATACAACGCCCACCCGGAACAATATATAAAGCTAAACGAACCGTTCACTGGGCACTTATCTGTACGAAAATCCCTATTGATTTACCTGTTTTTACAAGGAAATAAAATGTGAAAAAAATATTTCTACATCCCATGGCCATTCCCAACCATTTAAAATTTTCTCTTACAGGTCTAACACTTCCGAAAAACCAATACAACGCCCACCCGGAACAATATATAAAGCTAAACGAACCGTTCACTGGGTACTTATACGTACGAAAATCCCTATTAATTTACCTGTTTTTACAAGGAAATAAAATGTGAAAAAAATATTTCTACATCCCATGGCCTTTCCCAACCATTTAAATTTTTCTCTTACAGGTCTAACACTTCCGAAAAACCAATACAACGCACACCCGGAACAATATATAAAGCTAAACGAACCGTTCACTGGGCACTTATCCGTACGAAAATCCCTATTGATTTACCTGTTTTTACAAGGAAATAAAATGTGAAAAAAATATTTCTACATACCATGGCCTTTCCCATCCATTTAAATTTTTCTCTTACAGGTCTAACACTTCCGAAAAACAAATACAACACCCACCCGGAACAATATATAAAGCTAAACGAACTGTTAACTGGGTACTTATCCGTAAGAAAATCCCTATTGATTTATCTGTTTTTACAAGGAAGTAAAATGTGAAAAAAATATTTCTACATCCCATGGCCTTTCCCAAGCATTTAAATTTTTCTCTTACAGGTCTAACACTTCCGAAAAACCAATACAACGCCCACCCGGAACAATATATAAAGCTAAACGAACTGTTCACTGGGTACTTATCCGTACGAAAATTCCTATTGATTTACCTGTTTTTACAAGGAAATAAGATGTGAAAAAAATATTTCTACATCCCAATGGCCTTTCCCAACCATTTAAATTTTTCTCTTACAGGTCTAACACTTCCGAGAAACCAATACAACGCCCACCCTGAACAATATACAAAGCTAAACGAACCGTTCACTGGGTACTTATCCGTACGAAAATCCCTATTGATTTACCTGTTTTTACAAGGAAATAAAATGTGAAAAAAATATTTCTACATACCATGGCCTTTCCCATCCATTTAAATTTTTCTCTTACAGGTCTAACACTTCCGAAAAACAAATACAACACCCACCCGGAACAATATATAAAGCTAAACGAACCGTTAACTGTGTACTTATCCGTAAGAAAATCCCTATTGATTTATCTGTTTTTACAAGGAAGTAAAATGTGAAAAAAATATTTCTACATCCCATGGCCTTTCCCAACCATTTAAATTTTTGTCTTACATGTCTAACACTTCCGAAAAACCAATACAACGCCCACCCGGAACAATATATAAAGCTAAACGAACCGTTCACTGGGCACTTATCCGTACGAAAATCCCTATTGATTTACCTGTTTTTACAAGGAAATAAAATGTGAAAAAAATATTTCTACATCCCATGGCCTTTCCCAACCATTTAAATTTTTGTCTTACATGTCTAACACTTCCGAAAAACCAATACAACGCCCACCCGGAACAATATATAAAGCTAAACGAACCGTTCACTGGGTACTTATGCGTACGAAAATCCCTATTGATTTACCAGTTTTTACAAGGAAATAAAATATGAAAAAAATATTTCTACATCCCATGGCCTTTCCCAACCATTTAAATTTTTCTCTTACAGGTCTAACACTTCCTAAAAACCAATACAACGCCCACCCGGAACAATATATAAAGCTAAACGAACCGTTCACTGGGTACTTATACGTACGAAAATCCCTATTGATTTACCTGTTTTTACAAGGAAATAAAATGTGAAAAAAATATTTCTACATCCCATGGCCTTTCCCAACCATTTAAATTTTTCTCTTACAGGTCTAACACTTCGGAAAAACCAATACAACGCCTACCCGGAACAATATATAAAGCTAAACGATCCGTTCACTGGGCACTTATCCGTACGAAAATCCCTATTGATTTACCTGTTTTTACAAGGAAATAAAATGTGAAAAAAATATTTCTACATACCATGGCCTTTCCCATCCATTTAAATTTTTCTCTTACAGGTCTAACACTTCTGAAAAACAAATACAACACCCACCCGGAACAATATATAAAGCTAAACGAACCGTTAACTGTGTACTTATCCGTACGAAAATCCCTATTGATTTACCTGTTTTTACAAGGAAATAAAATGTGGAAAAAATATTTCTACATCCCATGGCCTTTCCCAACCATTTAAATATTTCTCTTACAGGTCTAACACTTCCGAAAAACCAATACAAAGCCCACCCGGAACAATATATAAAGCTAAACGAACCGTTCACTGGGCACTTATCCGTACGAAAATCCCTATTGATTTACCTGTTTTTACAAGGAAATAAAATGTGAAAAAAATATTTCTACATCCAATGGCCTTTCCCAACCATTTAAATTTTTCTCTTACAGGTCTAACACTTCTGAGAAACCAATACAACGCCCACCCGGAACAATATATAAAGCTAAACGAACCGTTCACTGGGTACTTATCCGTACGAAAATCCCTATTGATTTACCAGTTTTTACAAGGAAATAAAATATGAAAAAAATATTTCTACATCCCATGGCCTTTCCCAACCATTTAAATTTTTCTCTTACAGGTCTAACCCTTCTGAAAAACCAATACAACGCCCACCCGGAACAATATATAAAGATAAACGAACCGTTCACTGGGCACTTATCCGTACAAAAATCCCTATTGTTTTACCTGTTTTTACAAGGAAATAAAATGTGAAAAAAATATTTCTACATCCCATGGCCTTTCCCAACCATTTAAATTTTTCTCTTACAGGTCTAACACTTCTGAAAAACCAATACAACGCCCACCCGGAACAATATATAAAGCTAAACGAACCGTTCACTGGGTACTTATACGTACGAAAATCCCTATTGATTTACCTGTTTTTACAAGGAAATAAAATGTGAAAAAAATATTTCTACATCCCATGGCCTTTCCCAACCATTTAAATTTTTCTCTTACAGGTCTAACACTTCGGAAAAACCAATACAACGCCTACCCGGAACAATATATAAAGCTAAACGAACCGTTCACTGGGCACTTATCCGTACGAAAATCCCTATTGATTTACCTGTTTTTACAAGGAAATAAAATGTGAAAAAAATATTTCTACATACCATGGCCTTTCCCATCCATTTAAATTTTTCTCTTACAGGTCTAACACTTCCGAAAAACAAATACAACACCCACCCGGAACAATATATAAAGCTAAACGAACCGTTAACTGTGTACTTATCCGTAAGAAAATCCCTATTGATTTATCTGTTTTTACAAGGAAGTAAAATGTGAAAAAAATATTTCTACATCCCATGGCCTTTCCCAACCATTTAAATTTTTGTCTTACATGTCTAACACTTCCGAAAAACCAATACAACGCCCACCCGGAACAATATATAAAGCTAAACGAACCGTTCACTGGGCACTTATCCGTACGAAAATCCCTATTGATTTACCTGTTTTTACAAGGAAATAAAATGTGAAAAAAATATTTCTACATCCCATAGCCTTTCCCAACCATTTAAATTTTTGTCTTACATGTCTAACACTTCCGAAAAACCAATACAACGCCCACCCGGAACAATATATAAAGCTAAACGAACCGTTCACTGGGTACTTATGCGTACGAAAATCCCTATTGATTTACCAGTTTTTACAAGGAAATAAAATATGAAAAAAATATTTCTACATCCCATGGCCTTTCCCAACCATTTAAATTTTTCTCTTACAGGTCTAACACTTCCGAAAAACCAATACAACGCCCACCCGGAACAATATATAAAGCTAAACGAACCGTTCACTGGGTACTTATACGTACGAAAATCCCTATTGATTTACCTGTTTTTACAAGGAAATAAAATGTGAAAAAAATATTTCTACATCCCATGGCCTTTCCCAACCATTTAAATTTTTCTCTTACAGGTCTAACACTTCGGAAAAACCAATACAACGCCTACCCGGAACAATATATAAAGCTAAACGAACCGTTCACTGGGCACTTATCCGTACGAAAATCCCTATTGATTTACCTGTTTTTACAAGGAAATAAAATGTGAAAAAAATATTTCTACATCCCATGGCCATTCCCAACCATATAAAATTTTCTCTTACAGGTCTAACACTTCCGAAAAACCAATACAACGCCCACCCGGAACAATATATAAAGCTAAACGAACCGTTCACTGGGTACTTATACGTACGAAAATCCCTATTGATTTACCTGTTTTTACAAGGAAATAAAATGTGAAAAAAATATTTCTACATCCCATGGCCTTTCCCAACCATTTAAATTTTTCTCTTACAGGTCTAACACTTCGGAAAAACCAATGCAACGCCTACCCGGAACAATATATAAAGCTAAACGAACCGTTCACTGGGCACTTATCCGTACGAAAAACCCTATTGATTTACCTGTTTTTACAAGGAAATAAAATGTGAAAAAAATATTTCTACACACCATGGCCTTTCCCATCCATTTAAATTTTTCTCTTACAGGTCTAACACTTCTGAAAAACAAATACAACACCCACCCGGAACAATATATAAAGCTAAACGAACCGTTAACTGTGTACTTATCCGTAAGAAAATCCCTATTGATTTATCTGTTTTTACAAGGAAGTAAAATGTGAAAAAAATATTTCTACATCCCATGGCCTTTCCCAAGCATTTAAATTTTTCTCTTACAGGTCTAACACTTCCGAAAAACCAATACAACGCCCACCCGGAACAATATATAAAGCTAAACGAACTGTTCACTGGGTACTTATCCGTACGAAAATTCCTATTGATTTACCTGTTTTTACAAGGAAATAAAATGTGGAAAAAATATTTCTACATCCCATGGCCTTTCCCAACCATTTAAATTTTTCTCTTACAGGTCTAACACTTCTGAGAAACCAATACAACGCCCACCCGGAACAATATATAAAGCTAAACGAACCGTTCACTGGGTACTTATCCGTACAAAAATCCCTATTGATTTTCCAGTTTTTACAAGGAAATAAAATATGAAAAAAATATTTCTGCATCCCATGGCCTTTCCCAACCATTTAAATTTTTCTCTTACAGGTCTAACCCTTCTGAAAAACCAATACAACGCCCACCCGGAACAATATATAAAGCTAAACGAACCGTTCACTGGGCACTTATCCGTACAAAAATCCCTATTGTTTTACCTGTTTTTACAAGGAAATAAAATGTGAAAAAAATATTTCTACATCCCATGGCCTTTCCCAACCATTTAAATTTTTCTCTTACAGGTCTAACACTTCTGAAAAACCAATACAACGCCCACCCGGAACAATATATAAAGTTAAACGAACCGTTCACTGGGTACTTATACGTACGAAAATCCCTATTGATTTACCTGTTTTTACAAGGAAATAAAATGTGAAAAAAATATTTCTACATCCCATGGCCTTTCCCAAGCATTTAAATTTTTCTCTTACAGGTCTAACACTTCGGAAAAACCAATACAACGCCTACCCGGAACAATATATAAAGCTAAACGAACCGTTCACTGGGCACTTATCCGTACGAAAATCCCTATTGATTTACCTGTTTTTACAAGGAAATAAAATGTGAAAAAAATATTTCTACATACCATGGCCTTTCCCATCCATTTAAATTTTTCTCTTACAGGTCTAACACTTCCGAAAAACAAATACAACACCCACCCGGAACAATATATAAAGCTAAACGAACCGTTAACTGGGTACTTATCCGTAAGAAAATCCCTATTGATTTATCTGTTTTTACAAGGAAGTAAAATGTGAAAAAAATATTTCTACATCCCATGGCCTTTCCCAAGCATTTAAATTTTTCTCTTACAGGTCTAACACTTCCGAAAAACCAATACAATGCCCACCCGGAACAATATATAAAGCTAAACGAACTGTTCACTGGGTACTTATCCGTACGAAAATTCCTATTGATTTACCTGTTTTTACAAGGAAATAAGATGTGAAAAAAATATTTCTACATCCAATGGCCTTTCCCAACCATTGAAATTTTTCTCTTACAGGTCTAACACTTCTGAGAAACCAATACAACGCCCACCCTGAACAATATACAAAGCTAAACGAACCGTTCACTGGGTACTTATCCGTACGAAAATCCCTATTGATTTACCTGTTTTTACAAGGAAATAAAATGTGAAAAAAATATTTCTACATACCATGGCCTTTCCCATCCATTTAAATTTTTCTCTTACAGGTCTAACACTTCCGAAAAACAAATACAACACCCACCCGGAACAATATATAAAGCTAAACGAACCGTTAACTGTGTACTTATCCGTAAGTAAATCCCTATTGATTTATCTGTTTTTACAAGGAAGTAAAATGTGAAAAAAATATTTCTACATCCCATGGCCTTTTCCAAGCATTTAAATTTTTCTCTTACAGGTCTAACACTTCCGAAAAACCAATACAACGCCCACCCGGAACAATATATAAAGCTAAACGAACTGTTCACTGGGTACTTATCCGTACGAAAATTCCTATTGATTTACCTGTTTTTACAAGGAAATAAAATGTGGAAAAAATATTTCTACATCCCATGGCCTTTCCCAACCATTTAAATATTTCTCTTACAGGTCTAACACTTCCGAAAAACCAATACAAAGCCCACCCGGAACAATATATAAAGCTAAACGAACCGTTCACTGGGCACTTATCCGTACGAAAATCCCTATTGATTTACCTGTTTTTACAAGGAAATAAAATGTGAAAAAAATATTTCTACATCCAATGGCCTTTCCCAACCATTTAAATTTTTCTCTTACAGGTCTAACACTTCTGAGAAACCAATACAACGCCCACCCGGAACAATATATAAAGCTAAACGAACCGTTCACTGGGTACTTATCCGTACGAAAATCCCTATTGATTTACCAGTTTTTACAAGGAAATAAAATATGAAAAAAATATTTCTACATTCCATGGCCTTTCCCAACCATTTAAATTTTTCTCTTACAGGTCTAACCCTTCTGAAAAACCAATACAACGCCCACCCGGAACAATACATAAAGCTAAACGAACCGTTCACTGGGCACTTATCCGTACAAAAATCCCTATTGTTTTACCTGTTTTTACAAGGAAATAAAATGTGAAAAAAATATTTCTACATCCCATGGCCTTTCCCAACCATTTAAATTTTTCTCTTACAGGTCTAACACTTCTGAAAAACCAATACAACGCCCACCCGGAACAATATATAAAGCTAAACGAACCGTTCACTGGGTACTTATACGTACGAAAATCCCTATTGATTTACCTGTTTTTACAAGGAAATAAAATGTGAAAAAAATATTTCTACATCCCATGGCCTTTCCCAACCATTTAAATTTTTCTCTTACAGGTCTAACACTTCGGAAAAACCAATACAACGCCTACCCGGAACAATATATAAAGCTAAACGAACCGTTCACTGGGCACTTATCCGTACGAAAATCCCTATTGATTTACCTGTTTTTACAAGGAAATAAAATGTGAAAAAAATATTTCTACATACCATGGCCTTTCCCATCCATTTAAATTTTTCTCTTACAGGTCTAACACTTCCGAAAAACAAATACAACACCCACCCGGAACAATATATAAAGCTAAACGAACCGTTAACTGTGTACTTATCCGTAAGAAAATCCCTATTGATTTATCTGTTTTTACAAGGAAGTAAAATGTGAAAAAAATATTTCTACATCCCATGGCCTTTCCCAACCATTTAAATTTTTGTCTTACATGTCTAACACTTCCGAAAAACCAATACAACGCCCACCCGGAACAATATATAAAGCTAAACGAACCGTTCACTGGGCACTTATCCGTACGAAAATCCCTATTGATTTACCTGTTTTTACAAGGAAATAAAATGTGAAAAAAATATTTCTACATCCCATAGCCTTTCCCAACCATTTAAATTTTTGTCTTACATGTCTAACACTTCCGAAAAACCAATACAACGCCCACCCGGAACAATATATAAAGCTAAACGAACCGTTCACTGGGTACTTATGCGTACGAAAATCCCTATTGATTTACCAGTTTTTACAAGGAAATAAAATATGAAAAAAATATTTCTACATCCCATGGCCTTTCCCAACCATTTAAATTTTTCTCTTACAGGTCTAACACTTCCGAAAAACCAATACAACGCCCACCCGGAACAATATATAAAGCTAAACGAACCGTTCACTGGGTACTTATACGTACGAAAATCCCTATTGATTTACCTGTTTTTACAAGGAAATAAAATGTGAAAAAAATATTTCTACATCCCATGGCCTTTCCCAACCATTTAAATTTTTCTCTTACAGGTCTAACACTTCGGAAAAACCAATACAACGCCTACCCGGAACAATATATAAAGCTAAACGAACCGTTCACTGGGCACTTATCCGTACGAAAATCCCTATTGATTTACCTGTTTTTACAAGGAAATAAAATGTGAAAAAAATATTTCTACATCCCATGGCCATTCCCAACCATATAAAATTTTCTCTTACAGGTCTAACACTTCCGAAAAACCAATACAACGCCCACCCGGAACAATATATAAAGCTAAACGAACCGTTCACTGGGTACTTATACGTACGAAAATCCCTATTGATTTACCTGTTTTTACAAGGAAATAAAATGTGAAAAAAATATTTCTACATCCCATGGCCTTTCCCAACCATTTAAATTTTTCTCTTACAGGTCTAACACTTCGGAAAAACCAATGCAACGCCTACCCGGAACAATATATAAAGCTAAACGAACCGTTCACTGGGCACTTATCCGTACGAAAATCCCTATTGATTTACCTGTTTTTACAAGGAAATAAAATGTGAAAAAAATATTTCTACATACCATGGCCTTTCCCATCCATTTAAATTTTTCTCTTACAGGTCTAACACTTCTGAAAAACAAATACAACACCCACCCGGAACAATATATAAAGCTAAACGAACCGTTAACTGTGTACTTATCCGTAAGTAAATCCCTATTGATTTATCTGTTTTTACAAGGAAGTAAAATGTGAAAAAAATATTTCTACATCCCATGGCCTTTCCCAAGCATTTAAATTTTTCTCTTACAGGTCTAACACTTCCGAAAAACCAATACAACGCCCACCCGGAACAATATATAAAGCTAAACGAACTGTTCACTGGGTACTTATCCGTACGAAAATTCCTATTGATTTACCTGTTTTTACAAGGAAATAAAATGTGGAAAAAATATTTCTACATCCCATGGCCTTTCCCAACCATTTAAATTTTTCTCTTACAGGTCTAACACTTCTGAGAAACCAATACAACGCCCACCCGGAACAATATATAAAGCTAAACGAACCGTTCACTGGGTACTTATCCGTACAAAAATCCCTATTGATTTTCCAGTTTTTACAAGGAAATAAAATATGAAAAAAATATTTCTGCATCCCATGGCCTTTCCCAACCATTTAAATTTTTCTCTTACAGGTCTAACCCTTCTGAAAAACCAATACAACGCCCACCCGGAACAATATATAAAGCTAAACGAACCGTTCACTGGGCACTTATCCGTACAAAAATCCCTATTGTTTTACCTGTTTTTACAAGGAAATAAAATGTGAAAAAAATATTTCTACATCCCATGGCCTTTCCCAACCATTTAAATTTTTCTCTTACAGGTCTAACACTTCTGAAAAACCAATACAACGCCCACCCGGAACAATATATAAAGCTAAACGAACCGTTCACTGGGTACTTATACGTACGAAAATCCCTATTGATTTACCTGTTTTTACAAGGAAATAAAATGTGAAAAAAATATTTCTACATCCCATGGCCTTTCCCAAGCATTTAAATTTTTCTCTTACAGGTCTAACACTTCGGAAAAACCAATACAACGCCTACCCGGAACAATATATAAAGCTAAACGAACCGTTCACTGGGCACTTATCCGTACGAAAATCCCTATTGATTTACCTGTTTTTACAAGGAAATAAAATGTGAAAAAAATATTTCTACATACCATGGCCTTTCCCATCCATTTAAATTTTTCTCTTACAGGTCTAACACTTCCGAAAAACAAATACAACACCCACCCGGAACAATATATAAAGCTAAACGAACCGTTAACTGGGTACTTATCCGTAAGAAAATCCCTATTGATTTATCTGTTTTTACAAGGAAGTAAAATGTGAAAAAAATATTTCTACATCCCATGGCCTTTCCCAAGCATTTAAATTTTTCTCTTACAGGTCTAACACTTCCGAAAAACCAATACAATGCCCACCCGGAACAATATATAAAGCTAAACGAACTGTTCACTGGGTACTTATCCGTACGAAAATTCCTATTGATTTACCTGTTTTTACAAGGAAATAAGATGTGAAAAAAATATTTCTACATCCAATGGCCTTTACCAACCATTGAAATTTTTCTCTTACAGGTCTAACACTTCTGAGAAACCAATACAACGCCCACCCTGAACAATATACAAAGCTAAACGAACCGTTCACTGGGTACTTATCCGTACGAAAATCCCTATTGATTTACCTGTTTTTACAAGGAAATAAAATGTGAAAAAAATATTTCTACATACCATGGCCTTTCCCATCCATTTAAATTTTTCTCTTACAGGTCTAACACTTCCGAAAAACAAATACAACACCCACCCGGAACAATATATAAAGCTAAACGAACCGTTAACTGTGTACTTATCCGTAAGTAAATCCCTATTGATTTATCTGTTTTTACAAGGAAGTAAAATGTGAAAAAAATATTTCTACATCCCATGGCCTTTTCCAAGCATTTAAATTTTTCTCTTACAGGTCTAACACTTCCGAAAAACCAATACAACGCCCACCCGGAACAATATATAAAGCTAAACGAACCGTTCACTGGGTAGTTACACGTACGAAAATCCCTATTGATTTACCTGTTTTTACAAGGAAATAAAAAGTGGAAAAAATATTTCTACATCCCATGGCCTTTCCCAACCATTTAAATTTTTCTCTTACAGGTCTAACACTTCCGAAAAACCAATACAAAGCCCACCCGGAACAATATATAAAGCTAAACGAACCGTTCACTGGGCACTTATCCGTACGAAAATCCCTATTGATTTACCTGTTTTTACAAGGAAATAAAATGTGAAAAAAATATTTCTACATCCAATGGCCTTTCCCAACCATTTAAATTTTTCTCTTACAGGTCTAACACTTCCGAGAAACCAATACAACGCCCACCCGGAACAATATATAAAGCTAAACGAACCGTTCACTGGGTACTTATCCGTACGAAAATCCCTATTGATTTACCAGTTTTTACAAGGAAATAAAATATGAAAAAAATATTTCTATATCCCATGGCCTTTCCCAACCATTTAAATTTTTCTCTTACAGGTCTAACACTTCTGAAAAACCAATACAACGCCCACCCGGAACAATATATAAAGCTAAACGAACCGTTCACTGGGCACTTATCCGTAGAAAAATCCCTATTGTTTTACCTGTTTTTACAAGGAAATAAAATGTGAAAAAAATATTTCTACATCCCATGGCCTTTCCCAACCATTTAAATTTTTCTCTTACAGGTCTAACACTTCCGAAAAACCAATACAACGCCCACCCGGAACAATATATAAAGCTAAACGAACCGTTCACTGGGCACTTATCCGTACGAAAATCCCTATTGATTTACCTGTTTTTACAAGGAAATAAAATGTGAAAAAAATATTTCTACATACCATGGCCTTTCCCATCCATTTAAATTTTTCTCTTACAGGTCTAACACTTCCGAAAAACAAATACAACACCCACCCGGAACAATATATAAAGCTAAACGAACCGTTAACTGGGTACTTATCCGTAAGAAAATCCCTATTGATTTATCTGTTTTTACAAGGAAGTAAAATGTGAAAAAAATATTTCTACATCCCATGGCCTTTCCCAAGCATTTAAATTTTTCTCTTACAGGTCTAACACTTCCGAAAAACCAATACAACGCCCACCCGGAACAATATATAAAGCTAAACGAACTGTTCACTGGGTACTTATCCGTACGAAAATTCCTATTGATTTACCTGTTTTTACAAGGAAATAAAATGTGAAAAAAATATTTCTACATCCCATGGCCTTTCCCAACCATTTAAATTTTTCTCTTACAGGTCTAACACTTCCGAAAAACCAATACAAAGCCCACCCGGAACAATATATAAAGCTAAACGAACCGTTCACTGGGCACTTATCCGTACGAAAATCCCTATTGATTTACCTGTTTTTACAAGGAAATAAGATGTGAAAAAAATATTTCTACATCCAATGGCCTTTCCCAACCATTTAAATTTTTCTCTTACAGGTCTAACACTTCCGAGAAACCAATACAACGCCCACCCTGAACAATATACAAAGCTAAACGAACCGTTCACTGGGTACTTATCCGTACGAAAATCCCTATTGATTTACCTGTTTTTACAAGGAAATAAAATGTGAAAAAAATAATTCTACATCCCATGGCCTTTCCCAACCATTTAAATTTTTCTCTTACAGGTCTAACACTTCCGAAAAACCAATACAACGCCCACCCGGAACAATATATAAAGCTAAACGAACCGTTCACTGGGTACTTATCCGTACGAAAATCCCTATTGATTTACCTGTTTTTACAAGGAAATAAAATGTGAAAAAAATATTTCTACATCCCATGGCCTTTCCCAACCATTTAAATTTTTCTCTTACAGGTCTAACACTTCCGAAAAACCAATACAACGCCCATCCGGAACAATATATAAAGCTAAACGAACCGTTCACTGGACAGTTATCTGTACGAAAATCCCTATTGATTTACCTGTTTTTACAAGGAAATAAAATGTGAAAAAAATATTTCTACATCCCATGGCCTTTCCCAACCATTTAAATTTTTGTCTTACATGTCTAACACTTCTGAAAAACCAATACAACGCCCACCTGGAACAATATATAAAGCTAAACGAACCGTTCACTGGGCACTTATCTGTACGAAAATCCCTATTGATTTACCTGTTTTTACAAGGAAATAAAATGTGAAAAAAATATTTCTACATCCCATGGCCATTCCCAACCATTTAAAATTTTCTCTTACAGGTCTAACACTTCCGAAAAACCAATACAACGCCCACCCGGAACAATATATAAAGCTAAACGAACCGTTCACTGGGCACTTATCCGTACAAAAATCCCTATTGTTTTACCTGTTTTTACAAGGAAATAAAATGTGAAAAAAATATTTCTACATCCCATGGCCTTTCCCAACCATTTAAATTTTTCTCTTACAGGTCTAACACTTCCGAAAAACCAATACAACGCCCACCCGGAACAATATATAAAGCTAAACGAACCGTTCACTGGGTACTTATACGTACGAAAATCCCTATTGATTTACCTGTTTTTACAAGGAAATAAAATGTGAAAAAAATATTTCTACATCCCATGGCCTTTCCCAACCATTTAAATTTTTCTCTTACAGGTCTAACACTTCGGAAAAACCAATACAACGCCTACCCGGAAAAATATATAAAGCTAAACGAACCGTTCACTGGGCACTTATCCGTACGAAAATCCCTATTGATTTACCTGTTTTTACAAGGAAATAAAATGTGAAAAAAATATTTCTACATACCATGGCCTTTCCCATCCATTTAAATTTTTCTCTTACAGGTCTAACACTTCCGAAAAACAAATACAACACCCACCCGGAACAATATATAAAGCTAAACGAACCGTTAACTGGGTACTTATCCGTAAGAAAATCCCTATTGATTTATCTGTTTTTACAAGGAAGTAAAATGTGAAAAAAATATTTCTACATCCCATGGCCTTTCCCAAGCATTTAAATTTTTCTCTTACAGGTCTAACACTTCCGAAAAACCAATACAACGCCCACCTGGAACAATATATAAAGCTAAACGAACCGTTCAATGGGCACTTATCCTTACGAAAATCCCTATTGATTTACCTGTATTTACAAGGAAATAAAATGTGAAAAAAATATTTCTACATCCCATGGCCTTTCCCAACCATTTAAATTTTTCTCTTACAGGTCTAACACTTCCGAAAAACCAATACAACGCCCACCCGGAACAATATATAAAGCTAAACGAACCGTTTACTGGGTACTTACACGTACGAAAATCCCTATTGATTTACCTGTTTTTACAAGGAAATAAAATGTGGAAAAAATATTTCTACATCCCATGGCCTTTCCCAACCATTTAAATTTTTCTCTTACAGGTCTAACATTTCCGAAAAACCAATACAACGCACACCCGGAACAATATCTAAAGGTAAACCAACCGTTCACTGGGCACTTACCTGTACGAAAATCCCTATTGATTTACCTGTTTTTACAAGGAAATAAAATGTGAAAAAAATATTTCTACATCCCATGGCCATTCCCAACCATTTAAATTTTTCTCTTACAGGTCTAACACTTCCGAAAAAACAATACAACGCCCACCCGGAACAATATATAAAGCTAAACGAACCGTTCACTGTGTAGTTACACGTACGAAAATCCCTATTGATTTACCTGTTTTTACAAGGAAATAAAATGTGAAAAATATATTTCTACATCCCATGGCCTTTCCCAACCATTTAAATTTTTCTCTTACAGGTCTAACACTTCTGAAAAACCAATACAACGCCCACCCGGAACAATATATAAAGCTAAACGAACCGTTCACTGGGCACTTATCCGTACAAAAATCCCTATTGTTTTACCTGTTTTTACAAGGAAATAAAATGTGAAAAAAATATTTCTACATCCCATGGCCTTTCCCAACCATTTAAATTTTTCTCTTACAGGCGTAACACTTCCGAAAAACCAATACAACACCCACCTGTAACAATATATAAAGCTAAACGAACCGTTCAATGGGCATTTATCCTTACGAAAATCCCTATTGATTTACCTGTTTTTACAAGGAAATAAAATGAGAGAAAAATATTTCTACATCCCATGGCCTTTCCCAACCATTTAAATTTTTCTCTTACAGGTCTAACACTTCCGAAAAACCAATACAACGCCCACCCGGAACAATATATAAAGCTAAACGAACCGTTCACTGGGTAGTTACACGTACGAAAATCCCTATTGATTTACCTGTTTTTACAAGGAAATAAAATGTGAAAAAAATATTTCTACATCCCATGGCCATTCCCAACCATTTAAATTTTTCTCTTACAGGTCTAACACTTCCGAAAAAACAAAACAACGCCCACCCGGAACAATATATAAAGCTAAACGAACCGTTCACTGGGTAGTTACACGTACGAAAATCCCTATTGATTTACCTGTTTTTACAAGGAAATAAAATGTGAAAAAAATATTTCTACATCCCATGGCCTTTCCCAACCATTTAAATTTTTCTCTTACAGGTCTAATACTTCCGAAAAACCAATACAACGCCCACCCGGAACAATATATAAAGCTAAACGAACCGTTCACTGGGCACTTATCCGTAAGAAAATCCCTATTGATTTACCTGTTTTTACAAGGAAATAAAATGTGAAAAAAATATTTCTACATCCCATGGCCTTTCCCAACCATTTAAATATTTGTCTTACATGTCTAACACTTCCGAAAAACCAATACAACGCCCACCCGGAACAATATATAAAGCTAAACGAACCGTTCACTTTGCACTTATCTGTACGAAAATCCCTATTGATTTACCTGTTTTTACAAGGAAATAAAATGTGAAAAAAATATTTCTACATCCCATGGCCATTCCCAACCATTTAAAATTTTCTCTTACAGGTCTAACACTTCCGAAAAACCAATACAACGCCCACCCGGAACAATATATAAAGCTAAACGAACCGTTCACTGGGTAGTTACACGTACGAAAATCCCTATTGATTTACCTGTTTTTACAAGGAAATAAAATGTGAAAAATATATTTCTACATCCCATGGCCTTTCCCAACCATTTAAATTTTTCTCTTACAGGTCTAACACTTCTGAAAAACCAATACAACGCCCACCCGGAACAATATATAAAGCTAAACGAACTGTTCACTGGGTACTTATCCGTACGAAAATTCCTATTGATTTACCTGTTTTTACAAGGAAATAAAATGTGAAAAAAATATTTCTACATCCCATGGCCTTTCCCAACCATTTAAATTTTTCTCTTACAGGTCTAACACTTCCGAAAAACCAATACAAAGCCCACCCGGAACAATATATAAAGCTAAACGAACCGTTCACTGGGCACTTATCCGTACGAAAATCCCTATTGATTTACCTGTTTTTACAAGGAAATAAGATGTGAAAAAAATATTTCTACATCCAATGGCCTTTCCCAACCATTTAAATTTTTATCTTACAGGTCTAACACTTCCGAGAAAGCAATACAACGCCCACCCTGAACAATATACAAAGCTAAACGAACCGTTCACTGGGTACTTATCCGTACGAAAATCCCTATTGATTTACCTGTTTTTACAAGGAAATAAAATGTGAAAAAAATATTTCTACATCCCATGGCCTTTCCCAACCATTTAAATTTTTCTCTTACAGGTCTAACACTTCCGAAAAACCAATACAACGCCCACCCGGAACAATATATAAAGCTAAACGAACCGTTCACTGGGTACTTATCCGTACGAAAATCCCTATTGATTTACCTGTTTTTACAAGGAAATAAAATGTGAAAAAAATATTTCTACATCCCATGGCCTTTCCCAACCATTTAAATTTTTCTCTTACAGGTCTAACACTTCCGAAAAACCAATACAACGCCCACCCGGAACAATATATAAAGCTAAACGAACCGTTCACTGGACAGTTATCTGTACGAAAATCCCTATTGATTTACCTGTTTTTACAAGGAAATAAAATGTGAAAAAAATATTTCTACATCCCATGGCCTTTCCCAACCATTTAAATTTTCTCTTACAGGTCTAACACTTCCGAAAAACCAATACAACTCCCACCCGGAAAAATATATAAAGCTAAACAAACTGTTCACTGGGTACTTATCCGTACGAAAATCCCTATTGATTTACCTGTTTTTACAAGGAAATAAAATGTGGAAAAAATATTTCTACATCCCATGGCCTTTCCCAACCATTTAAATTTTTCTCTTACAGGTCTAACACTTCCGAAAAACCAATAAAACGCCCACCCGGAACAATATATAAAGCTAAACGAACCGTTCACTGGGCACTTATCCGTACGAAAATCCCTATTGATTTACCTGTTTTTACAAGGAAATAAAATGTGAAAAAAATATTTCTACATCCCATGGCCATTCCCAACCATTTAAAATTTTCTCTTACAGGTCTAACACTTCCGAAAAACCAATACAACGCCCACCCGGAACAATATATAAAGCTAAACGAACCGTTCACTGGGTACTTATGCGTACGAAAATCCCTATTGATTTACCAGTTTTTACAAGGAAATAAAATATGAAAAAAATATTTCTACATCCCATGGCCTTTCCCAACCTTTTAAATTTTTCTCTTACAGGTCTAACACTTCGGAAAAACCAATACAACGCCCACCCGGAACAATATATAAAGCTAAACGAACCGTTCACTGGGCACTTATCTGTACGAAAATCCCTATTGATTTACCTGTTTTTACAAGGAAATAAAATGTGGAAAAAATATTTCTACATCCCATGGCCTTTCCCAACCATTTAAATTTTTCTCTTACAGGTCTAACACTTCGGAAAAACCAATAAAACGCCCACCCGGAACAATATATAAAGCTAAACGAACCGTTCACTGGGCACTTATCCGTACGAAAATCCCTATTGATTTACCTGTTTTTACAAGGAAATAAAATGTGAAAAAAATATTTCTACATCCAATGGCCTTTCCCAACCATTTAAATTTTTCTCTTACAGGTCTAACACTTCTGAGAAACCAATACAATGCCCACCCGGAACAATATATAAAGCTAAACGAACCGTTCACTGGGTACTTATCCGTACGAAAATCCCTATTGATTTACCTGTTTTTACAAGGAATTAAAATGTGAAAAAAATATTTCTACATCCCATGGCCTTTACCACCCATTTAAATTTTTCTCTTACAGGTCTAACACTTCCGAAAAACCAATACAACGCCCACCCGGAACAATATATAAAGCTAAACGAACCGTTCACTGGGTACTTATCCGTACGAAAATCCCTATT
Organism: Paroedura picta; assembly: GCF_049243985.1. Taxonomy (NCBI): domain Eukaryota; kingdom Metazoa; phylum Chordata; class Lepidosauria; order Squamata; family Gekkonidae; genus Paroedura; species Paroedura picta. The sequence continues at coordinate 17,499,406 of NC_135372.1, forward strand.
GATTTACCTGTTTTTACAAGGAAATAAAATGTGAAAAAAATATTTCTACATCCCATGGCCTTTCCCAACCATTTAAATTTTCTCTTACAGGTCTAATACTTCCGAAAAACCAATACAACGCCCACCCGGAACAATATATAAAGCTAAACGAACCGTTCACTGGGTAGTTACACGTACGAAAATCCCTATTGATTTACCTGTTTTTACAAGGAAATAAAATGTGAAAAAAATATTTCTACATACCATGGCCTTTCCCAACCATTTAAATTTTTCTCTTACAGGTCTAACACTTCCGAAAAACAAATACAACACCCACCCGGAACAATATATAAAGCTAAACGAACCGTTAACTGGGTACTTATCCGTAAGAAAATCCCTATTGATTTATCTGTTTTTACAAGGAAGTAAAATGTGAAAAAAATATTTCTACATCCCATGGCCTTTCCCAACCATTTAAATTTTTGTCTTACATGTCTAACACTTCCGAAAAACCAATACAACGCCCACCCGGAACAATATATAAAGCTAAACGAACCGTTCACTGGGCACTTATCTGTACGAAAATCCCTATTGATTTACCTGTTTTTACAAGGAAATAAAATGTGAAAAAAATATTTCTACATCCCATGGCCATTCCCAACCATTTAAAATTTTCTCTTACAGGTCTAACACTTCCGAAAAACCAATACAACTCCCACCCGGAACAATATATAAAGCTAAACGAACCGTTCACTGGGTACTTATCCGTACGAAAATCCCTATTGATTTACCTGTTTTTACAAGGAATTAAAATGTGAAAAAAATATTTCTACATCCCATGGCCTTTACCACCCATTTAAATTTTTCTCTTACAGGTCTAACACTTCCGAAAAACCAATACAACGCCCACCCGGAACAATATATAAAGCTAAACGAACCGTTCACTGGGTACTTATCCGTACGAAAATCCCTATTGATTTACCTGTTTTTACAAGGAAATAAAATGTGAAAAAAATATTTCTACATCCCATGGCCTTTCCCAACCATTTAAATTTTCTCTTACAGGTCTAATACTTCCGAAAAACCAATACAACGCCCACCCGAAACAATATATAAAGCTAAACGAACCGTTCACTGGGCACTTATCTGTACGAAAATCCCTATTGATTTACCTGTTTTTACAAGGAAATAAAATGTGAAAAAAATATTTCTACATCCCATGGCCATTCCCAACCATTTAAATTTTTCTCTTACAGGTCTAACACTTCCGAAAAACCAATACAACGCCCACCCGGAACAATATATAAAGCTAAACGAACCGTTCACTGGGTAGTTACACGTACGAAAATCCCTATTGATTTACCTGTTTTTACAAGGAAATAAAATGTGAAAAATATATTTCTACATCCCATGGCCTTTCCCAACCATTTAAATTTTTCTCTTACAGGTCTAACACTTCTGAAAAACCAATACAACGCCCACCCGGAACAATATATAAAGCTAAACGAACTGTTCACTGGGTACTTATCCGTACGAAAATTCCTATTGATTTACCTGTTTTTACAAGGAAATAAAATGTGAAAAAAATATTTCTACATCCCATGGCCTTTCCCAACCATTTAAATTTTTCTCTTACAGGTCTAACACTTCCGAAAAACCAATACAAAGCCCACCCGGAACAATATATAAAGCTAAACGAACCGTTCACTGGGTACTTATCCGTACGAAAATCCCTATTGATTTACCTGTTTTTACAAGGAAATAAAATGTGAAAAAAATATTTCTTATCTGTACGAAAATCCCTATTGATTTACCTGTTTTTACAAGGAAATAAAATGTGAAAAAAATATTTCTACATCCCATGGCCATTCCCAACCATTTAAATTTTTCTCTTACAGGTCTAACACTTCCGAAAAACCAATACAACGCCCACCCGGAACAATATATAAAGCTAAACGAACTGTTCACTGGGTACTTATCCGTACGAAAATTCCTATTGATTTACCTGTTTTTACAAGGAAATAAAATGTGAAAAAAATATTTCTACATCCCATGGCCTTTCCCAACCATTTAAATTTTTCTCTTACAGGCCTAACACTTCCGAAAAACCAATACAACACCCACCTGGAACAATATATAAAGCTAAACGAACCGTTCAATGGGCACTTATCCTTACGAAAATCCCTATGGATTTACCTGTTTTTACAAGGAAATAAAATGTGAAAAAAATATTTCTACATCCCATGGCCTTTCCCAACCATTTAAATTTTTCTCTTACAGGTCTAACACTTCCGAAAAACCAATACAACGCCTACCCGGAACAATATATAAAGCTAAACGAACCGTTCACTGGGTAGTTACACGTATGAAAATCCCTATTGATTTACCTGTTTTTACAAGGAAATAAAATGTGAAAAAAATATTTCTACATCCCATGGCCTTTCCCAACCATTTAAATTTTTCTCTTACAGGTCTAACACTTCCGAAAAACCAATACAACGCCCACCCGGAACAATATATAAAGCTAAACGAACCGTTCACTGGGCACTTATCCGTACGAAAATCCCTATTGATTTACCTGTTTTTACAAGGAAATAAAATGTGAAAAAAATATTTCTACATCCCATGGCTTTTCCCAACCATTTAAATTTTTGTCTTACATGTCTAACACTTCCGAAAAACCAATACAACACCCACCCGGAACAATATATAAAGCTAAACGAACCGTTCACTGGGCACTTATCTGTACGAAAATCCCTATTGATTTACTGTTTTTACAAGGAAATAAAATGTGAAAAAAATATTTCTACATCCCATGGCCATTCCCAACCATTTAAAATTTTCTCTTACAGGTCTAACACTTCCGAAAAACAAATACAACGCCCACCCGGAACAATATATAAATTAAACGAACCGTTCACTGGGTACTTATACGTACGAAAATCCCTATTGATTTACCTGTTTTTACAGGGAAATAAAATGTGAAAAAAATATTTCTACATCCAATGGCCTTTCCCAACCATTTAAATTTTTCTCTTACAGGTCTAACACTTCCGAAAAACCAATACAACGCCCACCCGGAACAATATATAAAGCTAAACGAACCGTTCACTGGGTACTTATCCGTACTAAAATCCCTATTGATTTACCTGTTTTTACAAGGAAATAAAATGTGAAAAAAAATATTTCTACATCCCATGGCCTTTCCCAACCATTTAAATTTTCTCTTACAGGTCTAATACTTCCGAAAAACCAATACAACGCCCACCCGGAACAATATATAAAGTTAAACGAACCGTTCACTGGGCACTTATCTGTACGAAAATCCCTATTGATTTACCTGTTTTTACAAGGAAATAAAATGTGGAAAAAATATTTCTACATCCCATGGCAATTCCCAACCATTTAAATTTTTCTCTTACAGGTCTAACACTTCCGAAAAACCAATACAACGCCCACCCGGAACAATATATAAATTAAACGAACCGTTCACTGGGTACTTATACGTATGAAAATCCCTATTGATTTACCTGTATTTACAAGGAAATAAAATGTGAAAAAAATATTTCTACATCCCATGGCCTTTCCCAACCATTTAAATTTTTCTCTTACAGGTCTAACACTTCCGAAAAACCAATACAACGCCCACCCGGAACAATATATAAAGCTAAACGAACCGTTTACTGGGTACTTACACGTACGAAAATCCCTATAGATTTACCTGTTTTTACAAGGAAATAAAATGTGGAAAAAATATTTCTACATCCCATGGCCTTTCCCAACCATTTAAATTTTTCTCTTACAGGTCTAACACTTCCGAAAAACCAATACAACGCACACCCGGAACAATATATAAAGCTAAACGAACCGTTCACTGGGCACTTATCTGTACGAAAATCCCTATTGATTTACCTGTTTTTACAAGGAAATAAAATGTGAAAAAAATATTTCTACATCCCATGGCCATTCCCAACCATTTAAATTTTTCTCTTACAGGTCTAATACTTCCGAAAAACCAATACAACGCCCACCCGGAACAATATATAAAGCTAAACGAACCGTTCACTGGGTAGTTACACGTACGAAAATCCCTATTGATTTACCTGTTTTTACAAGGAAATAAAATGTGAAAAATATATTTCTACATCCCATGGCCTTTCCCAACCATTTAAATTTTTCTCTTACAGGTCTAACACTTCTGAAAAACCAATACAACGCCCACCCGGAACAATATATAAAGCTAAACGAACCGTTCACTGGGCACTTATCCGTACAAAAATCCCTATTGTTTTACCTGTTTTTACAAGGAAATAAAATGTGAAAAAAATATTTCTACATCCCATGGCCTTTCCCAACCATTTAAATTTTTGTCTTACATGTCTAACACTTCCGAAAAACCAATACAACACCCACCCGGAACAATATATAAAGCTAAACGAACCGTTCACTGGGCACTTATCTGTACGAAAATCCCTATTGATTTACCTGTTTTTACAAGGAAATAAAATGTGAAAAAAATATTTCTACATCCCATGGCCATTCCCAACCATATAAAATTTTCTCTTACAGGTCTAACACTTCCGAAAAACCAATACAACGCCCACCCGGAACAATATATAAATTAAACGAACCGTTCACTGGGTACTTATACGTACGAAAATCCCTATTGATTTACCTGTTTTTACAAGGAAATAAAATGTGGAAAAAATATTTCTACATCCCATGGCCTTTCCCAACCATTTAAATTTTTCTCTTACAGGTCTAACACTTCCGAAAAACCAATACAACGCACACTCGGAACAATATATAAAGCTAAACGAACCGTTCACTGGGCACTTATCCGTACAAAAATCCCTATTGTTTTACCTGTTTTTACAAGGAAATAAAATGTGAAAAAAATATTTCTACATCCCATGGCCTTTCCCAACCATTTAAATTTTTCTCTTACAGGCCTAACACTTCCGAAAAACCAATACAACACCCACCTGGAACAATATATAAAGCTAAACGAACCGTTCAATGGGCACTTATCCTTACGAAAATCCCTATGGATTTACCTGTTTTTACAAGGAAAAAAAATGTGAAAAAAATATTTCTACATCCCATGGCCTTTCCCAACCATTTAAATTTTTCTCTTACAGGTCTAACACTTCCGAAAAACCAATACAACGCCTACCCGGAACAATATATAAAGCTAAACGAACCGTTCACTGGGTAGTTACACGTATGAAAATCCCTATTGATTTACCTGTTTTTACAAGGAAATAAAATGTGAAAAAATTATTTCTACATCCCATGGCCTTTCCCAACCATTTAAATTTTTCTCTTACAGGTCTAACACTTCCGAAAAACCAATACAACGCCCACCCGGAACAATATATAAAGCTAAACGAACCGTTCACTGGGCACTTATCCGTACGAAAATCCCTATTGATTTACCTGTTTTTACAAGGAAATAAAATGTGAAAAAAATATTTCTACATCCCATGGCTTTTCCCAACCATTTAAATTTTTGTCTTACATGTCTAACACTTCCGAAAAACCAATACAACACCCACCCGGAACAATATATAAAGCTAAACGAACCGTTCACTGGGCACTTATCTGTACGAAAATCCCTATTGATTTACTGTTTTTACAAGGAAATAAAATGTGAAAAAAATATTTCTACATCCCATGGCCATTCCCAACCATTTAAAATTTTCTCTTACAGGTCTAACACTTCCGAAAAACAAATACAACGCCCACCCGGAACAATATATAAATTAAACGAACCGTTCACTGGGTACTTATACGTACGAAAATCCCTATTGATTTACCTGTTTTTACAGGGAAATAAAATGTGAAAAAAATATTTCTACATCCCATGGCCTTTCCCAACCATTTAAATTTTTCTCTTACAGGTCTAACACTTCGGAAAAACCAATACAACGCCTACCGGGAACAATATATAAAGCTAAACGAACCGTTCACTGGGTATTTATCCGTACGAAAATCCCTATTGATTTACCTGTTTTTACAAGGAAATAAAATGTGAAAAAAATATTTCTACATACCATGGCCTTTCCCAACCATTTAAATTTTTCTCTTACAGGTCTAACACTTCCGAAAAACCAATACAACGCCCACCCGGAACAATATATAAAGCTAAACGAACCGTTCACTGGGCACTTATCCGTACGAAAATCCCTATTGATTTACGTGTTTTTACAAGGAAATAAAATGTGAAAAAAATATTTCTACATCCAATGGCCTTTCCCAACCATTTAAATTTTTGTCTTACAGGTCTAACACTTCTGAGAAACCAATACAATGCCCACCCGGAACAATATATAAAGCTAAACGAACTGTTCACTGGGTACTTATCCGTACGAAAATCCCTATTGATTTACCTGTTTTTACAAGGAATTAAAATGTGAAAAAAATATTTCTACATCCCATGGCCTTTCCCAACCTTTTAAATTTTTCTCTTACAGGTCTAACACTTCCGAAAAACCAATACAACGCCCACCCGGAACAATATATAAAGCTAAACGAACCGTTCACTGGGTACTTATCCGTACGAAAATCCCTATTGATTTACCTGTTTTTACAAGGAAATAAAAAGTGAAAAAAAATATTTCTACATCCCATGGCCTTTCCCAACCATTTAAATTTTCTCTTACAGGTCTAATACTTCCGAAAAACCAATACAACGCCCACCCGGAACAATATATAAAGTTAAACGAACCGTTCACTGGGCACTTATCTGTACGAAAATCCCTATTGATTTACCTGTTTTTACAAGGAAATAAAATGTGGAAAAAATATTTCTACATCCCATGGCAATTCCCAACCATTTAAATTTTTCTCTTACAGGTCTAACACTTCCGAAAAACCAATACAACGCCCACCCGGAACAATATATAAAGCTAAACGAACCGTTCACTGGGTACTTACACGTACGAAAATCCCTATAGATTTACCTGTTTTTACAAGGAAATAAAATGTGGAAAAAATATTTCTACATCCCATGGGCTTTCCCAACCATTTAAATTTTTCTCTTACAGGTCTAACACTTCCGAAAAACCAATACAACGCACACCCGGAACAATATATAAAGCTAAACCAACCGTTCACTGGGCACTTATCTGTACGAAAATCCCTATTGATTTACCTGTTTTTACAAGGAAATAAAATGTGAAAAAAATATTTCTACATCCCATGGCCATTCCCAACCATTTAAATTTTTCTCTTACAGGTCTAACACTTCTGAAAAACCAATACAACGCCCACCCGGAACAATATATAAAGCTAAACGAACCGTTCACTGGGCACTTATCCGTACAAAAATCCCTATTGTTTTACCTGTTTTTACAAGGAAATAAAATGTGAAAAAAATATTTCTACATCCCATGGCCTTTCCCAACCATTTAAATTTTTGTCTTACATGTCTAACACTTCCGAAAAACCAATACAACACCCACCCGGAACAATATATAAAGCTAAACGAACCGTTCACTGGGCACTTATCTGTACGAAAATCCCTATTGATTTACCTGTTTTTACAAGGAAATAAAATGTGAAAAAAATATTTCTACATCCCATGGCCATTCCCAACCATTTAAAATTTTCTCTTACAGGTCTAACACTTCCGAAAAACCAATACAACGCCCACCCGGAACAATATATAAATTAAACGAACCGTTCACTGGGTACTTATACGTACGAAAATCCCTATTGATTTACCTGTTTTTACAAGGAAATAAAATGTGGAAAAAATATTTCTACATCCCATGACCTTTCCCAACCATTTAAATTTTTCTCTTACAGGTCTAACACTTCCGAAAAACCAATACAATGCACACTCGGAACAATATATAAAGCTAAACCAACCGTTCACTGGGCACTTATCTTTACGAAAATCCCTATTGATTTACCTGTTTTTACAAGGAAATAAAATGTGAAAAAAATATTTCTACATCCCATGGCCATTCCCAACCATTTAAATTTTTCTCTTACAGGTCTAACACTTCCGAAAAACCAATACAACGCCCACCCGGAACAATATATAAAGCTAAACGAACCGTTCACTGGGTAGTTACACGTACGAAAATCCCTATTGATTTACCTGTTTTTACAAGGAAATAAAATGTGAAAAAAATATTTCTACATCCCATGGCCTTTCCCAACCATTTAAATTTTTCTCTTACAGGTCCAACACTTCCAAAAAACCAATACAACGCCCACCCGGAACAATATATAAAGCTAAACGAACCGTTCACTGGGCACTTATCCGTACGAAAATCCCTATTGATTTACCTGTTTTTACAAGGAAATAAAATGTGAAAAAAATATTTCTACATCCCATGGCCTTTCCCAACCATTTAAATTTTTGTCTTACATGTCTAACACTTCAGAAAAACCAATACAACGCCCACCCGGAACAATATATAAAGCTAAACGAACCGTTCACTGGGCACTTATCTGTACGAAAATCCCTATTGATTTACCTGTTTTTACAAGGAAATAAAATGTGAAAAAAATATTTCTACATCCCATGGCCATTCCCAACCATTTAAATTTTTCTCTTACAGGTCTAACACTTCCGAAAAACCAATACAACGCCCACCCGGAACAATATATAAAGCTAAACGAACCGTTCACTGGGTAGTTACACGTACGAAAATCCCTATTGATTTACCTATTTTTACAAGGAAATAAAATGTGAAAAATATATTTCTACAACCCATGGCCTTTCCCAACCATTTAAATTTTTCTCTTACAGGTCTAACACTTCTGAAAAACCAATACAACGCCCACCCGGAACAATATATAAAGCTAAACGAACCGTTCACTGGGCACTTATCCGTACAAAAATCCCTATTGTTTTACCTGTTTTTACAAGGAAATAAAATGTGAAAAAAATATTTCTACATCCCATGGCCTTTCCCAACCATTTAAATTTTTCTCTTACAGGCCTAACACTTCCGAAAAAGCAATACAACACCCACCTGGAACAATATATAAAGCTAAACGAACCGTTCAATGGGCACTTATCCTTACGAAAATCCCTATTGATTTACCTGTTTTTACAAGGAAATAAAATGTGAAAAAAATATTTCTACATCCCATGGCCTTTCCCAACCATTTAAATTTTTCTCTTACAGGTCCAACACTTCCAAAAAACCAATACAACGCCCACCCGGAACAATATATAAAGCTAAACGAACCGTTCACTGGGCACTTATCCGTACGAAAATCCCTATTGATTTACCTGTTTTTACAAGGAAATAAAATGTGGAAAAAATATTTCTACATCCCATGGCCTTTCCCAACCATTTAAAATTTTCTCTTACAGGTCTAACACTTCCGAAAAATCAATACAACGCCCACCCGGAACAATATATAAATTAAACGAACCGTTCACTGGGTACTTATACGTACGAAAATCCCTATTGATTTAACTGTTTTTACAAGGAAATAAAATGTGGAAAAAATATTTCTACATCCCATGGCCTTTCCCAACCATTTAAATTTTTCTCTTACAGGTCTAACACTTCCGAAAAACCAATACAACGCACACTCGGAACAATATATAAAGCTAAACCAACCGTTCACTGGGCACTTATCTTTACGAAAATCCCTATTGATTTACCTTTTTTTACAAGGAAATAAAATGTGAAAAAAATATTTCTACATCCCATGGCCATTCCCAACCATTTAAATTTTTCTCTTACAGGTCTAACACTTCGGAAAAACCAATACAACGCCTACCGGGAACAATATATAAAGCTAAACGAACCGTTCACTGGGTAGTTACACGTACGAAAATCCCTATTGATTTACCTGTTTTTACAAGGAAATAAAATGTGAAAAAAATATTTCTACATCCCATGGCTTTTCCCAACCATTTAAATTTTTCTCTTACAGGTCTAACAGTTCCGAAAAACCAATACAACGCCCACCCGGAACAATATATAAAGCTAAACGAACCGTTCACTGGGCACTTATCCGTACGAAAATCCCTATTGATTTACCTGTTTTTACAAGGAAATAAAATGTGAAAAAAATATTTCTACATCCCATGGCCTTTCCCAACCATTTAAATTTTTGTCTTACATGTCTAACACTTCCGAAAAACCAATACAACACCCACCCGGAACAATATATAAAGCTAAACGAACCGTTCACTGGGCACTTATCTGTACGAAAATCCCTATTGATTTACCTGTTTTTACAAGGAAATAAAATGTGAAAAAAATATTTCTACATCCCATGGCCATTCCCAACCATTTAAAATTTTCTCTTACAGGTCTAACACTTCCGAAAAACCAATACAACGCCCACGCGGAACAATATATAAATTAAACGAACCGTTCACTGGGTACTTATACGTACGAAAATCCCTATTGATTTACCTGTATTTACAGGGAAATAAAATGTGAAAAAAATATTTCTACATCCCATGGCCTTTCCCAACCATTTAAATTTTTCTCTTACAGGTCTAACACTTCGGAAAAACCAATACAACGCCTACCGGGAACAATATATAAAGCTAAACGAACCGTTCACTGGGCACTTATCCGTACGAAAATCCCTATTGATTTACCTGTTTTTACAAGGAAATAAAATGTGAAAAAAATATTTCTACATCCCATGGCCTTTCCCAACCATTTAAATTTTTCTCTTACAGGTCTAACACTTCCGAAAAACAAATACAACACCCACCTGGAACAATATATAAAGCTAAACGAACCGTTCACTGGGAACTTATCCGTAAGAAAATCCCTATTGATTTACCTGTTTTTACAAGGAAATAAAATGTGAAAAAAATATTTCTTATCTGTACGAAAATCCCTATTGATTTACCTGTTTTTACAAGGAAATAAAATGTGAAAAAAATATTTCTACATCCCATGGCCATTCCCAACCATTTAAATTTTTCTCTTACAGGTCTAACACTTCCGAAAAACCAATACAACGCCCACCCGGAACAATATATAAAGCTAAACGAACTGTTCACTGGGTACTTATCCGTACGAAAATTCCTATTGATTTACCTGTTTTTACAAGGAAATAAAATGTGAAAAAAATATTTCTACATCCCATGGCCTTTCCCAACCATTTAAATTTTTCTCTTACAGGCCTAACACTTCCGAAAAACCAATACAACACCCACCTGGAACAATATATAAAGCTAAACGAACCGTTCAATGGGCACTTATCCTTACGAAAATCCCTATGGATTTACCTGTTTTTACAAGGAAATAAAATGTGAAAAAAATATTTCTACATCCCATGGCCTTTCCCAACCATTTAAATTTTTCTCTTACAGGTCTAACACTTCCGAAAAACCAATACAACGCCTACCCGGAACAATATATAAAGCTAAACGAACCGTTCACTGGGTAGTTACACGTATGAAAATCCCTATTGATTTACCTGTTTTTACAAGGAAATAAAATGTGAAAAAAATATTTCTACATCCCATGGCCTTTCCCAACCATTTAAATTTTTCTCTTACAGGTCTAACACTTCCGAAAAACCAATACAACGCCCACCCGGAACAATATATAAAGCTAAACGAACCGTTCACTGGGCACTTATCCGTACGAAAATCCCTATTGATTTACCTGTTTTTACAAGGAAATAAAATGTGAAAAAAATATTTCTACATCCCATGGCTTTTCCCAACCATTTAAATTTTTGTCTTACATGTCTAACACTTCCGAAAAACCAATACAACACCCACCCGGAACAATATATAAAGCTAAACGAACCGTTCACTGGGCACTTATCTGTACGAAAATCCCTATTGATTTACTGTTTTTACAAGGAAATAAAATGTGAAAAAAATATTTCTACATCCCATGGCCATTCCCAACCATTTAAAATTTTCTCTTACAGGTCTAACACTTCCGAAAAACAAATACAACGCCCACCCGGAACAATATATAAATTAAACGAACCGTTCACTGGGTACTTATACGTACGAAAATCCCTATTGATTTACCTGTTTTTACAGGGAAATAAAATGTGAAAAAAATATTTCTACATCCCATGGCCTTTCCCAACCATTTAAATTTTTCTCTTACAGGTCTAACACTTCGGAAAAACCAATACAACGCCTACCGGGAACAATATATAAAGCTAAACGAACCGTTCACTGGGTATTTATCCGTACGAAAATCCCTATTGATTTACCTGTTTTTACAAGGAAATAAAATGTGAAAAAAATATTTCTACATACCATGGCCTTTCCCAACCATTTAAATTTTTCTCTTACAGGTCTAACACTTCCGAAAAACCAATACAACGCCCACCCGGAACAATATATAAAGCTAAACGAACCGTTCACTGGGCACTTATCCGTACGAAAATCCCTATTGATTTACGTGTTTTTACAAGGAAATAAAATGTGAAAAAAATATTTCTACATCCAATGGCCTTTCCCAACCATTTAAATTTTTCTCTTACAGGTCTAACACTTCCGAAAAACCAATACAACGCCCACCCGGAACAATATATAAAGCTAAACGAACCGTTCACTGGGTACTTATCCGTACTAAAATCCCTATTGATTTACCTGTTTTTACAAGGAAATAAAATGTGAAAAAAAATATTTCTACATCCCATGGCCTTTCCCAACCATTTAAATTTTCTCTTACAGGTCTAATACTTCCGAAAAACCAATACAACGCCCACCCGGAACAATATATAAAGTTAAACGAACCGTTCACTGGGCACTTATCTGTACGAAAATCCCTATTGATTTACCTGTTTTTACAAGGAAATAAAATGTGGAAAAAATATTTCTACATCCCATGGCAATTCCCAACCATTTAAATTTTTCTCTTACAGGTCTAACACTTCCGAAAAACCAATACAACGCCCACCCGGAACAATATATAAATTAAACGAACCGTTCACTGGGTACTTATACGTATGAAAATCCCTATTGATTTACCTGTATTTACAAGGAAATAAAATGTGAAAAAAATATTTCTACATCCCATGGCCTTTCCCAACCATTTAAATTTTTCTCTTACAGGTCTAACACTTCCGAAAAACCAATACAACGCCCACCCGGAACAATATATAAAGCTAAACGAACCGTTTACTGGGTACTTACACGTACGAAAATCCCTATAGATTTACCTGTTTTTACAAGGAAATAAAATGTGGAAAAAATATTTCTACATCCCATGGCCTTTCCCAACCATTTAAATTTTTCTCTTACAGGTCTAACACTTCCGAAAAACCAATACAACGCACACCCGGAACAATATATAAAGCTAAACCAACCGTTCACTGGGCACTTATCTGTACGAAAATCCCTATTGATTTACCTGTTTTTACAAGGAAATAAAATGTGAAAAAAATATTTCTACATCCCATGGCCATTCCCAACCATTTAAATTTTTCTCTTACAGGTCTAATACTTCCGAAAAACCAATACAACGCCCACCCGGAACAATATATAAAGCTAAACGAACCGTTCACTGGGTAGTTACACGTACGAAAATCCCTATTGATTTACCTGTTTTTACAAGGAAATAAAATGTGAAAAATATATTTCTACATCCCATGGCCTTTCCCAACCATTTAAATTTTTCTCTTACAGGTCTAACACTTCTGAAAAACCAATACAACGCCCACCCGGAACAATATATAAAGCTAAACGAACCGTTCACTGGGCACTTATCCGTACAAAAATCCCTATTGTTTTACCTGTTTTTACAAGGAAATAAAATGTGAAAAAAATATTTCTACATCCCATGGCCTTTCCCAACCATTTAAATTTTTGTCTTACATGTCTAACACTTCCAAAAAACCAATACAACACCCACCCGGAACAATATATAAAGCTAAACGAACCGTTCACTGGGCACTTATCTGTACGAAAATCCCTATTGATTTACCTGTTTTTACAAGGAAATAAAATGTGAAAAAAATATTTCTACATCCCATGGCCATTCCCAACCATATAAAATTTTCTCTTACAGGTCTAACACTTCCGAAAAACCAATACAACGCCCACCCGGAACAATATATAAATTAAACGAACCGTTCACTGGGTACTTATACGTACGAAAATCCCTATTGATTTACCTGTTTTTACAAGGAAATAAAATGTGGAAAAAATATTTCTACATCCCATGGCCTTTCCCAACCATTTAAATTTTTCTCTTACAGGTCTAACACTTCCGAAAAACCAATACAACGCACACTCGGAACAATATATAAAGCTAAACGAACCGTTCACTGGGCACTTATCCGTACAAAAATCCCTATTGTTTTACCTGTTTTTACAAGGAAATAAAATGTGAAAAAAATATTTCTACATCCCATGGCCTTTCCCAACCATTTAAATTTTTCTCTTACAGGCCTAACACTTCCGAAAAACCAATACAACACCCACCTGGAACAATATATAAAGCTAAACGAACCGTTCAATGGGCACTTATCCTTACGAAAATCCCTATGGATTTACCTGTTTTTACAAGGAAATAAAATGTGAAAAAAATATTTCTACATCCCATGGCCTTTCCCAACCATTTAAATTTTTCTCTTACAGGTCTAACACTTCCGAAAAACCAATACAACGCCTACCCGGAACAATATATAAAGCTAAACGAACCGTTCACTGGGTAGTTACACGTATGAAAATCCCTATTGATTTACCTGTTTTTACAAGGAAATAAAATGTGAAAAAATTATTTCTACATCCCATGGCCTTTCCCAACCATTTAAATTTTTCTCTTACAGGTCTAACACTTCCGAAAAACCAATACAACGCCCACCCGGAACAATATATAAAGCTAAACGAACCGTTCACTGGGCACTTATCCGTACGAAAATCCCTATTGATTTACCTGTTTTTACAAGGAAATAAAATGTGAAAAAAATATTTCTACATCCCATGGCTTTTCCCAACCATTTAAATTTTTGTCTTACATGTCTAACACTTCCGAAAAACCAATACAACACCCACCCGGAACAATATATAAAGCTAAACGAACCGTTCACTGGGCACTTATCTGTACGAAAATCCCTATTGATTTACTGTTTTTACAAGGAAATAAAATGTGAAAAAAATATTTCTACATCCCATGGCCATTCCCAACCATTTAAAATTTTCTCTTACAGGTCTAACACTTCCGAAAAACAAATACAACGCCCACCCGGAACAATATATAAATTAAACGAACCGTTCACTGGGTACTTATACGTACGAAGATCCCTATTGATTTACCTGTTTTTACAGGGAAATAAAATGTGAAAAAAATATTTCTACATCCCATGGCCTTTCCCAACCATTTAAATTTTTCTCTTACAGATCTAACACTTCGGAAAAACCAATACAACGCCTACCGGGAACAATATATAAAGCTAAACGAACCGTTCACTGGGTATTTATCCGTACGAAAATCCCTATTGATTTACCTGTTTTTACAAGGAAATAAAATGTGAAAAAAATATTTCTACATACCATGGCCTTTCCCAACCATTTAAATTTTTCTCTTACAGGTCTAACACTTCCGAAAAACCAATACAACGCCCACCCGGAACAATATATAAAGCTAAACGAACCGTTCACTGGGCACTTATCCGTACGAAAATCCCTATTGATTTACGTGTTTTTACAAGGAAATAAAATGTGAAAAAAATATTTCTACATCCAATGGCCTTTCCCAACCATTTAAATTTTTGTCTTACAGGTCTAACACTTCTGAGAAACCAATACAATGCCCACCCGGAACAATATATAAAGCTAAACGAACTGTTCACTGGGTACTTATCCGTACGAAAATCCCTATTGATTTACCTGTTTTTACAAGGAATTAAAATGTGAAAAAAATATTTCTACATCCCATGGCCTTTCCCAACCTTTTAAATTTTTCTCTTACAGGTCTAACACTTCCGAAAAACCAATACAACGCCCACCCGGAACAATATATAAAGCTAAACGAACCGTTCACTGGGTACTTATCCGTACGAAAATCCCTATTGATTTACCTGTTTTTACAAGGAAATAAAAAGTGAAAAAAAATATTTCTACATCCCATGGCCTTTCCCAACCATTTAAATTTTCTCTTACAGGTCTAATACTTCCGAAAAACCAATACAACGCCCACCCGGAACAATATATAAAGTTAAACGAACCGTTCACTGGGCACTTATCTGTACGAAAATCCCTATTGATTTACCTGTTTTTACAAGGAAATAAAATGTGGAAAAAATATTTCTACATCCCATGGCAATTCCCAACCATTTAAATTTTTCTCTTACAGGTCTAACACTTCCGAAAAACCAATACAACGCCCACCCGGAACAATATATAAAGCTAAACGAACCGTTCACTGGGTACTTACACGTACGAAAATCCCTATAGATTTACCTGTTTTTACAAGGAAATAAAATGTGGAAAAAATATTTCTACATCCCATGGGCTTTCCCAACCATTTAAATTTTTCTCTTACAGGTCTAACACTTCCGAAAAACCAATACAACACCCACCCGGAACAATATATAAAGCTAAACGAACCGTTCACTGGGCACTTATCTGTACGAAAATCCCTATTGATTTACCTGTTTTTACAAGGAAATAAAATGTGAAAAAAATATTTCTACATCCCATGGCCATTCCCAACCATTTAAAATTTTGTCTTACATGTCTAACACTTCCGAAAAACCAATACAACACCCACCCGGAACAATATATAAAGCTAAACGAACCGTTCACTGGGCACTTATCTGTACGAAAATCCCTATTGATTTACCTGTTTTTACAAGGAAATAAAATGTGAAAAAAATATTTCTACATCCCATGGCCATTCCCAACCATTTAAAATTTTCTCTTACATGTCTAACACTTCCGAAAAACCAATACAACACCCACCCGGAACAATATATAAAGCTAAACGAACCGTTCACTGGGCACTTATCTGTACGAAAATCCCTATAGATTTACCTGTTTTTACAAGGAAATAAAATGTGGAAAAAATATTTCTACATCCCATGGGCTTTCCCAACCATTTAAATTTTTCTCTTACAGGTCTAACACTTCCGAAAAACCAATACAACACCCACCCGGTACAATATATAAAGCTAAACGAACCGTTCACTGGGCACTTATCCGTACAAAAATCCCTATTGTTTTACCTGTTTTTACAAGGAAATAAAATGTGAAAAAAATATTTCTACATCCCATGGCCTTTCCCAACCATTTAAATTTTTGTCTTACATGTCTAACACTTCCGAAAAACCAATACAACACCCACCCGGAACAATATATAAAGCTAAACGAACCGTTCACTGGGCACTTATCTGTACGAAAATCCCTATTGATTTACCTGTTTTTACAAGGAAATAAAATGTGAAAAAAATATTTCTACATCCCATGGCCATTCCCAACCATTTAAAATTTTCTCTTACAGGTCTAACACTTCCGAAAAACCAATACAACGCCCACCCGGAACAATATATAAATTAAACGAACCGTTCACTGGGTACTTATACGTACGAAAATCCCTATTGATTTACCTGTTTTTACAAGGAAATAAAATGTGGAAAAAATATTTCTACATCCCATGACCTTTCCCAACCATTTAAATTTTTCTCTTACAGGTCTAACACTTCCGAAAAACCAATACAACGCACACTCGGAACAATATATAAAGCTAAACCAACCGTTCACTGGGCACTTATCTTTACGAAAATCCCTATTGATTTACCTGTTTTTACAAGGAAATAAAATGTGAAAAAAATATTTCTACATCCCATGGCCATTCCCAACCATTTAAATTTTTCTCTTACAGGTCTAACACTTCCGAAAAACCAATACAACGCCCACCCGGAACAATATATAAAGCTAAACGAACCGTTCACTGGGTAGTTACACGTACGAAAATCCCTATTGATTTACCTGTTTTTACAAGGAAATAAAATGTGAAAAAAATATTTCTACATCCCATGGCCTTTCCCAACCATTTAAATTTTTCTCTTACAGGTCCAACACTTCCAAAAAACCAATACAACGCCCACCCGGAACAATATATAAAGCTAAACGAACCGTTCACTGGGCACTTATCCGTACGAAAATCCCTATTGATTTACCTGTTTTTACAAGGAAATAAAATGTGAAAAAAATATTTCTACATCCCATGGCCTTTCCCAACCATTTAAATTTTTGTCTTACATGTCTAACACTTCAGAAAAACCAATACAACGCCCACCCGGAACAATATATAAAGCTAAACGAACCGTTCACTGGGCACTTATCTGTACGAAAATCCCTATTGATTTACCTGTTTTTACAAGGAAATAAAATGTGAAAAAAATATTTCTACATCCCATGGCCATTCCCAACCATTTAAATTTTTCTCTTACAGGTCTAACACTTCCGAAAAACCAATACAACGCCCACCCGGAACAATATATAAAGCTAAACGAACCGTTCACTGGGTAGTTACACGTACGAAAATCCCTATTGATTTACCTATTTTTACAAGGAAATAAAATGTGAAAAATATATTTCTACAACCCATGGCCTTTCCCAACCATTTAAATTTTTCTCTTACAGGTCTAACACTTCTGAAAAACCAATACAACGCCCACCCGGAACAATATATAAAGCTAAACGAACCGTTCACTGGGCACTTATCCGTACAAAAATCCCTATTGTTTTACCTGTTTTTACAAGGAAATAAAATGTGAAAAATATATTTCTAAATCCCATGGCCTTTCCCAACCATTTAAATTTTTCTCTTACAGGCCTAACACTTCCGAAAAAGCAATACAACACCCACCTGGAACAATATATAAAGCTAAACGAACCGTTCAATGGGCACTTATCCTTACGAAAATCCCTATTGATTTACCTGTTTTTACAAGGAAATAAAATGTGAAAAAAATATTTCTACATCCCATGGCCTTTCCCAACCATTTAAATTTTTCTCTTACAGGTCCAACACTTCCAAAAAACCAATACAACGCCCACCCGGAACAATATATAAAGCTAAACGAACCGTTCACTGGGCACTTATCCGTACGAAAATCCCTATTGATTTACCTGTTTTTACAAGGAAATAAAATGTGAAAAAAATATTTCTACATCCCATGGCCTTTCCCAACCATTTAAATTTTTGTCTTACATGTCTAACACTTCAGAAAAACCAATACAACGCCCACCCGGAACAATATATAAAGCTAAACGAACCGTTCACTGGGCACTTATCTGTACGAAAATCCCTATTGATTTACCTGTTTTTACAAGGAAATAAAATGTGAAAAAAATATTTCTACATCCCATGGCCATTCCCAACCATTTAAATTTTTCTCTTACAGGTCTAACACTTCCGAAAAACCAATACAACGCCCACCCGGAACAATATATAAAGCTAAACGAACCGTTCACTGGGTAGTTACATGTACGAAAATCCCTATTGATTTACCTATTTTTACAAGGAAATAAAATGTGAAAAATATATTTCTACATCCCATGGCCTTTCCCAACCATTTAAATTTTTCTCTTACAGGTCTAACACTTCTGAAAAACCAATACAACGCCCACCCGGAACAATATATAAAGCTAAACGAACCTTTCACTGGGCACTTATCCGTACGAAAATCCCTATTGATTTACCTGTTTTTACAAGGAAATAAAATGTGAAAAAAATATTTCTACATCCCATGGCCTTTCCCAACCATTTAAATTTTTGTCTTACATGTCTAACACTTCCGAAAAACCAATACAACACCCACCCGGAACAATATATAAAGCTAAACGAACCGTTCACTGGGCACTTATCTGTACGAAAATCCCTATTGATTTACCTGTTTTTACAAGGAAATAAAATGTGAAAAAAATTTTTCTACATCCCATGACCATTCCCAACCATTTAAAATTTTCTCTTACAGGTCTAACACTTCCGAAAAATCAATACAACGCCCACCCGGAACAATATATAAATTAAACGAACCGTTCACTGGGTACTTATACGTACGAAAATCCCTATTGATTTAACTGTTTTTACAAGGAAATAAAATGTGGAAAAAATATTTCTACATCCCATGGCCTTTCCCAACCATTTAAATTTTTCTCTTACAGGTCTAACACTTCCGAAAAACCAATACAACGCACACTCGGAACAATATATAAAGCTAAACCAACCGTTCACTGGGCACTTATCTTTACGAAAATCCCTATTGATTTACCTTTTTTTACAAGGAAATAAAATGTGAAAAAAATATTTCTACATCCCATGGCCATTCCCAACCATTTAAATTTTTCTCTTACAGGTCTAACACTTCCGAAAAACCAATACAACGCACACTCGGAACAATATATAAAGCTAAACCAACCGTTCACTGGGCACTTATCTTTACGAAAATCCCTATTGATTTACCTTTTTTTACAAGGAAATAAAATGTGAAAAAAATATTTCTACATCCCATGGCCATTCCCAACCATTTAAATTTTTCTCTTACAGGTCTAACACTTCGGAAAAACCAATACAACGCCTACCGGGAACAATATATAAAGCTAAACGAACCGTTCACTGGGTAGTTACACGTACGAAAATCCCTATTGATTTACCTGTTTTTACAAGGAAATAAAATGTGAAAAAAATATTTCTACATCCCATGGCTTTTCCCAACCATTTAAATTTTTCTCTTACAGGTCTAACAGTTCCGAAAAACCAATACAACGCCCACCCGGAACAATATATAAAGCTAAACGAACCGTTCACTGGGCACTTATCCGTACGAAAATCCCTATTGATTTACCTGTTTTTACAAGGAAATAAAATGTGAAAAAAATATTTCTACATCCCATGGCCTTTCCCAACCATTTAAATTTTTGTCTTACATGTCTAACACTTCCGAAAAACCAATACAACACCCACCCGGAACAATATATAAAGCTAAACGAACCGTTCACTGGGCACTTATCTGTACGAAAATCCCTATTGATTTACCTGTTTTTACAAGGAAATAAAATGTGAAAAAAATATTTCTACATCCCATGGCCATTCCCAACCATTTAAAATTTTCTCTTACAGGTCTAACACTTCCGAAAAACCAATACAACGCCCACGCGGAACAATATATAAATTAAACGAACCGTTCACTGGGTACTTATACGTACGAAAATCCCTATTGATTTACCTGTATTTACAGGGAAATAAAATGTGAAAAAAATATTTCTACATCCCATGGCCTTTCCCAACCATTTAAATTTTTCTCTTACAGGTCTAACACTTCGGAAAAACCAATACAACGCCTACCGGGAACAATATATAAAGCTAAACGAACCGTTCACTGGGCACTTATCCGTACGAAAATCCCTATTGATTTACCTGTTTTTACAAGGAAATAAAATGTGAAAAAAATATTTCTACATCCCATGGCCTTTCCCAACCATTTAAATTTTTCTCTTACAGGTCTAACACTTCCGAAAAACAAATACAACACCCACCTGGAACAATATATAAAGCTAAACGAACCGTTCACTGGGAACTTATCCGTAAGAAAATCCCTATTGATTTATCTGTTTTTACAAGGAAGTAAAATGTGAAAAAAATATTTCTACATCCCATGGCCTTTCCCAACCATTTAAATTTTTCTCTTACAGGCCTAACACTTCCGAAAAACCAATACAACACCCACCCGGAACAATATATAAATTAAACGAACCGTTCACTGGGTACTTATACGTACGAAAATCCCTATTGATTTACCTGTTTTTACAAGGAAATAAAATGTGAAAAAAATATTTCTACATACCATGGCCTTTCCCAACCATTTAAATTTTTCTCTTACAGGTCTAACACTTCGGAAAAACCAATACAACGCCTACCGGGAACAATATATAAAGCTAAACGAACCGTTCACTGGGCACTTATCCTTACGAAAATCCCTATTGATTTACCTGTTTTTACAAGGAAATAAAATGTGAAAAAAATATTTCTACATACCATGGCCTTTCCCAAGCATTTAAATTTTTCTCTTACAGGTCTAACACTTCCGAAAAACAAATACAACGCCCACCCGGAACAATATATAAAGCTAAACGAACCGTTCACTGGGAACTTATCCGTAAGAAAATCCCTATTGATTTATCTGTTTTTACAAGGAAGTAAAATGTGAAAAAAATATTTCTACATCCCATGACCATTCCCAACCATTTAAAATTTTCTCTTACAGGTCTAACACTTCCGAAAAACCAATACAACGCCCACCCGGAACAATATATAAATTAAACGAACCGTTCACTGGGTACTTATACGTACGAAAATCCCTATTGATTTAACTGTTTTTACAAGGAAATAAAATGTGGAAAAAATATTTCTACATCCCATGGCCTTTCCCAACCATTTAAATTTTTCTCTTACAGGTCTAACACTTCGGAAAAACCAATACAACGCCTACCGGGAACAATATATAAAGCTAAACGAACCGTTCACTGGGCACTTATCCTTACGAAAATCCCTATTGATTTACCTGTTTTTACAAGGAAATAAAATGTGAAAAAAATATTTCTACATACCATGGCCTTTCCCAACCATTTAAATTTTTCTCTTACAGGTCTAACACTTCCGAAAAACAAATACAACGCCCACCCGGAACAATATATAAAGCTAAACGAACCGTTCACTGGGAACTTATCCGTAAGAAAATCCCTATTGATTTATCTGTTTTTACAAGGAAGTAAAATGTGAAAAAAATATTTCTACATCCCATGACCATTCCCAACCATTTAAAATTTTCTCTTACAGGTCTAACACTTCCGAAAAACCAATACAACGCCCACCCGGAACAATATATAAATTAAACGAACCGTTCACTGGGTACTTATACGTACGAAAATCCCTATTGATTTAACTGTTTTTACAAGGAAATAAAATGTGGAAAAAATATTTCTACATCCCATGGCCTTTCCCAACCATTTAAATTTTTCTCTTACAGGTCTAACACTTCCGAAAAACCAATACAACGCACACTCGGAACAATATATAAAGCTAAACCAACCGTTCACTGGGCACTTATCTTTACGAAAATCCCTATTGATTTACCTGTTTTTACAAGGAAATAAAATGTGAAAAAAATATTTCTACATCCCATGGCCTTTCCCAAGCATTTAAATTTTTCTCTTACAGGTCTAACACTTCGGAAAAACCAATACAACGCCTACCGGGAACAATATATAAAGCTAAACGAACCGTTCACTGGGCACTTATCCTTACGAAAATCCCTATTGATTTACCTGTTTTTACAAGGAAATAAAATGTGAAAAAAATATTTCTACATACCATGGCCTTTCCCAACCATTTAAATTTTTCTCTTACAGGTCTAACACTTCCGAAAAACAAATACAACGCCCACCCGGAACAATATATAAAGCTAAACGAACCGTTCACTGGGAACTTATCCGTAAGAAAATCCCTATTGATTTATCTGTTTTTACAAGGAAGTAAAATGTGAAAAAAATATTTCTACATCCCATGACCATTCCCAACCATTTAAAATTTTCTCTTACAGGTCTAACACTTCCGAAAAACCAATACAACGCCCACCCGGAACAATATATAAATTAAACGAACCGTTCACTGGGTACTTATACGTACGAAAATCCCTATTGATTTAACTGTTTTTACAAGGAAATAAAATGTGGAAAAAATATTTCTACATCCCATGGCCTTTCCCAACCATTTAAATTTTTCTCTTACAGGTCTAACACTTCCGAAAAACCAATACAACGCACACTCGGAACAATATATAAAGCTAAACCAACCGTTCACTGGGCACTTATCTTTACGAAAATCCCTATTGATTTACCTGTTTTTACAAGGAAATAAAATGTGAAAAAAATATTTCTACATCCCATGGCCTTTCCCAACCATTTAAATTTTTCTCTTACAGGCCTAACACTTCCGAAAAACCAATACAACGCCCACCCGGAACAATATATAAAGCTAAACGAACCGTTCACTGGGCACTTATCTGTACGAAAATCCCTATTGATTTACATGTTTTTACAAGGAAATAAAATGTGAAAAAAATATTTCTACATCCCATGGCCATTCCCAACCATTTAAATTTTTCTCTTACAGGTCTAACACTTCCGAAAAACCGATACAACGCCCACCCGGAACAATATATAAAGCTAAACGAACCGTTCACTGGGCAGTTATCCGTACGAAAATCCCTATTGATTTACCTGTTTTTACAAGGAAATAAAATGTGAAAAAAATATTTCTACATCCCATGGCCTTTCCCAACCATTTAAATTTTTGTCTTACATGTCTAACACTTCCGAAAAACCAATACAACGCCCACCCGGAACAATATATAAAGCTAAATGAACCGTTCACTGGGTACTTACGTGTACGAAAATCCCTATTGATTTACCTGTTTTTACAAGGAAATAAAATATGAAAAAAATATTTCTACATCCCATGGCCTTTCCCAACCATTTAAATTTTTCTCTTACAGGTCTAACACTTCTGAAAAACCAATACAACGCCCACCCGGAACAATATATAAAGCTAAACGAACCGTTCACTGGGCACTTATCCGTACGAAAATCCCTATTGTTTTACCTGTTTTTACAAGAAAATAAAATGTGAAAAAAATATTTCTACATCCCATGGCCTTTCCCAACCATTTAAATTTTTCCCTTACAGGTCTAACACTTCCGAAAAACCAATACAACACCCACCTGGAACAATATATAAAGCTAAACGAACCGTTCAATGGGCACTTATCCTTACAAAATTCCCTATTGATTTACCTGTTTTTACAAGGAAATAAAATGTGAAAAAAATATTTCTACATCCCATGGCCTTTCCCATCCATTTCAATTTTTCTCTTACAGGTCTAACACTTCCGAAAAACCAATACAACACCCACCTGGAACAATATATAAAGCTAAACGAACCGTTCAATGGGCACTTATCCTTACGAAAATCCCTATTGATTTACCTGTTTTTACAAGGAAATAAAATGTGAAAAAAATATTTCTACATCCCATGGCCTTTCCCAACCATTTAAATTTTTCTCTTACAGGTCTAACACTTCCGAAAAACCAATACAACGCCCACCCGGAACAATATATAAAGCTAAACGAACCGTTCACTGGGCACTTATCTGTACGAAAATCCCTATTGATTTACATGTTTTTACAAGGAAATAAAATGTGAAAAAAATATTTCTACATCCCATGGCCATTCCCAACCATTTAAATTTTTCTCTTACAGGTCTAACACTTCCGAAAAACCAATACAACGCCCACCCGGAAAAATATATAAAGCTAAACGAACCGTTCACTGGGCACTTATCCGTATGAAAATCCCTATTGATTTACCTGTTTTTACAAGGAAATAAAATGTGAAAAAAATATTTCTACATCCCATGGCCTTTCCCAACCATTTAAATTTTTCTCTAACAGGTCTAACACTTCCGAAAAACCAATACAACGCCCACCCGGAACAATATATAAAGCTAAACGAACCGTTCACTGGGCACTTATCCATACGAAAATCCCTATTGATTTACCTGTTTTTACAAGGAAATAAAATGTGAAAAAAATATTTCTACATCCCATGGCCTTTCCCAACCATTTAAATTTTTCTCTTACAGGTCTAACACTTCGGAAAAACCAATACAACGCCTACCGGGAACAATATATAAAGCTAAACGAACCGTTCACTGGGAACTTATCCGTAAGGAAATCCCTATTGATTTATCTGTTTTTACAAGGAAGTAAAATGTGAAAAAAATATTTCTACATCCCATGGCCTTTCCCAACCATTTAAATTTTTCTCTTACAGGTCTAACACTTCCGAAAAACCAATACAACGCCCACCCGGAACAATATATAAAGCTAAACGAACTGTTCACTGGGTACTTATCCGTACGAAAATCCCTATTGATTTAACTGTTTTTACAAGGAAATAAAATGTGAAAAAAATATTTCTACATCCCATGGCCTTTCCCAACCATTTAAATTTTTCTCTTACAGGCCTAACACTTCCGAAAAACCAATACAACACCCACCTGGAACAATATATAAAGCTAAACGAACCGTTCAATGGGCACTTATCCTTACGAAAATCCCTATTGATTTACCTGTTTTTACAAGGAAATAAAATGTGAAAAAAATATTTCTACATCCCATGGCCTTTCCCAACCATTTAAATTTTTCTCTTACAGGTCTAACACTTCCGAAAAACCAATACAACGCCCACCCGGAACAATATATAAAGCTAAACGAACCGTTCACTGGGCACTTATCTGTACGAAAATCCCTATTGATTTACATGTTTTTACAAGGAAATAAAATGTGAAAAAAATATTTCTACATCCCATGGCCATTCCCAACCATTTAAATTTTTCTCTTACAGGTCTAACACTTCCGAAAAACCAATACAACGCCCACCCGGAACAATATATAAAGCTAAACGAACCGTTCACTGGGCACTTATCCGTATGAAAATCCCTATTGATTTACCTGTTTTTACAAGGAAATAAAATGTGAAAAAAATATTTCTACAACCCATGGCCTTTCCCAACCATTTAAATTTTTCTCTAACAGGTCTAACACTTCCGAAAAACCAATACAACGCCCACCCGGAACAATATATAAAGCTAAACGAACCGTTCACTGGGCACTTATCTGTACGAAAATCCCTATTGATTTACCTGTTTTTACAAGGAAATAAAATGTGAAAAAAATATTTCTACATCCCATGGCCTTTCCCAACCATTTAAATTTTTCTCTTACAGGTCTAACACTTCGGAAAAACCAATACAACGCCTACCGGGAACAATATATAAAGCTAAACGAACCGTTAACTGGGCACTTATCCGTACGAAAATCCCTATTGATTTACCTGTTTTTACAAGGAAATAAAATGTGAAAAAAATATTTCTACATACCATGGCCTTTCCCAACCATTTAAATTTTTCTCTTACAGGTCTAACACTTCCGAAAAACAAATACAACACCCACCCGGAACAATATATAAAGCTAAACGAACCGTTCACTGGGAACTTATCCGTAAGAAAATCCCTATTGATTTATCTGTTTTTACAAGGAAGTAAAATGTGAAAAAAATATTTCTACATCCCATGGCCTTTCCCAACCATTTAAATTTTTCTCTTACAGGTCTAACACTTCCGAAAAACCAATACAACGCCCACCCGGAACAATATATAAAGCTAAACGAACTGTTCACTGGGTACTTATCCGTACGAAAATCCCTATTGATTTAACTGTTTTTACAAGGAAATAAAATGTGAAAAAAATATTTCTACATCCCATGGCCTTTCCCAACCATTTAAATTTTTCTCTTACAGGCCTAACACTTCCGAAAAACCAATACAACACCCACCTGGAACAATATATAAAGCTAAACGAACCGTTCAATGGGCACTTATCCTTACGAAAATCCCTATTGATTTACCAGTTTTTACAAGGAAATAAAATGTGAAAAAAATATTTCTACATCCCATGGCCTTTCCCAACCATTTAAATTTTTGTCTTACATGTCTAACACTTCCGAAAAACCAATACAACGCCGACCCGGAACAATATATAAAGCTAAACGAACCGTTCACTGGGCACTTATCCATACGAAAATCCCTATTGTTTTACCTGTTTTTACAAGAAAATAAAATGTGAAAAAAATATTTCTACATCCCATGGCCTTTCCCAACCATTTAAATTTTTCTCTTACAGGTCTAACACTTCCGAAAAACCAATACAACACCCACCTGGAACAATATATAAAGCTAAACGAACCGTTCAATGGGCACTTATCCTTACAAAATTCCCTATTGATTTACCTGTTTTTACAAGGAAATAAAATGTGAAAAAAATATTTCTACATCCCATGGCCTTTCCCAACCATTTAAATTTTTCTCTTACAGGTCTAACACTTCCGAAAAACCAATACAACGCCCACCCGGAACAATATATAAAGCTAAACGAACTGTTCACTGGGCACTTATCCGTACGAAAATCCCTATTGATTTACCTGTTTTTACAAGGAAATAAAATGTGAAAAAAATATTTCTACATCCCATGGCCTTTCCCAACCATTTAAATTTTTGTCTTACATGTCTAACACTTCCGAAAAACCAATACAACGCCCACCCGTAACAATATATAAAGCTAAAAGAACCGTTCACTGGGCACTTATCTGTACGAAAATCCCTATTGATTTACCTGTTTTTACAAGGAAATAAAATGTGAAAAAAATATTTCTACATCCCATGGCCTTTCCCAACCATTTAAATTTTTCTCTAACAGGTCTAACACTTCCGAAAAACCAATACAACGCCCACCCGGAACAATATATAAAGCTAAACGAACCGTTCACTGGGCGCTTATCCGTACGAAAATCCCTATTGATTTACCTGTTTTTACAAGGAAATAAAATGTGAAAAAAATATTTCTACATCCCATGGCCTTTCCCAACCATTTAAATTTTTGTCTTACATGTCTAACACTTTCGAAAAACCAATACAACGCCCACCCGGAACAATATATAAAGCTAAACGAACCATTCACTGGGTACTTACATGTACGAAAATCCCTATTGATTTACCTGTTTTTACAAGGAAATAAAATATGAAAAAAATATTTCTACATCCCATGGCCTTTCCCAACCATTTAAATTTTTCTCTTACAGGTCTAACACTTCTGAAAAACCAATACAACGCCCACCCGGAACAATATATAAAGCTAAACGAACCGTTCACTGGGCACTTATCCGTACGAAAATCCCTATTGTTTGACCTGTTTTTACAAGGAAATAAAATATGAAAAAAATATTTCTACATCCCATGGCCTTTCCCAACCATTTAAATTTTTCTCTTACAGGTCTAACACTTCCGAAAAACCAATATAACGCCCACCCGGAACAATATATAAAGCTAAACGAACCGTTCACTGGGCACTTATCCGTACGAAAATCCCTATTGATTTACCTGTTTTTACAAGGAAATAAAATGTGAAAAAAATATTTCTACATCCCATGGCCTTTCCCAACCATTTAAATTTGTCTCTTACAGGTCTAACACTTCGGAAAAACCAATACAACGCCTACCGGGAACAATATATAAAGCTAAACGAACCGTTCACTGGGCACTTATCCGTACGAAAATCCCTATTGATTTACCTGTTTTTACAAGGAAATAAAATGTGAAAAAAATATTTCTACATACCATGGCCTTTCCCAACCATTTAAATTTTTCTCTTACAGGTCTAACACTTCCGAAAAACAAATACAACACCCACCCGGAACAATATATAAAGCTAAACGAACCGTTCACTGGGTACTTATCCGTACGAAAATCCCTATTGATTTACCTGTTTTTACAAGGAAATAAAAAGTGAAAAAAAATATTTCTACATCCCATGGCCTTTCCCAACCATTTAAATTTTCTCTTACAGGTCTAATACTTCCGAAAAACCAATACAACGCCCACCCGGAACAATATATAAAGTTAAACGAACCGTTCACTGGGCACTTATCTGTACGAAAATCCCTATTGATTTACCTGTTTTTACAAGGAAATAAAATGTGGAAAAAATATTTCTACATCCCATGGCAATTCCCAACCATTTAAATTTTTCTCTTACAGGTCTAACACTTCCGAAAAACCAATACAACGCCCACCCGGAACAATATATAAAGCTAAACGAACCGTTCACTGGGTACTTACACGTACGAAAATCCCTATAGATTTACCTGTTTTTACAAGGAAATAAAATGTGGAAAAAATATTTCTACATCCCATGGGCTTTCCCAACCATTTAAATTTTTCTCTTACAGGTCTAACACTTCCGAAAAACCAATACAACACCCACCCGGAACAATATATAAAGCTAAACGAACCGTTCACTGGGCACTTATCTGTACGAAAATCCCTATTGATTTACCTGTTTTTACAAGGAAATAAAATGTGAAAAAAATATTTCTACATCCCATGGCCATTCCCAACCATTTAAAATTTTGTCTTACATGTCTAACACTTCCGAAAAACCAATACAACACCCACCCGGAACAATATATAAAGCTAAACGAACCGTTCACTGGGCACTTATCTGTACGAAAATCCCTATTGATTTACCTGTTTTTACAAGGAAATAAAATGTGAAAAAAATATTTCTACATCCCATGGCCATTCCCAACCATTTAAAATTTTCTCTTACATGTCTAACACTTCCGAAAAACCAATACAACACCCACCCGGAACAATATATAAAGCTAAACGAACCGTTCACTGGGCACTTATCTGTACGAAAATCCCTATAGATTTACCTGTTTTTACAAGGAAATAAAATGTGGAAAAAATATTTCTACATCCCATGGGCTTTCCCAACCATTTAAATTTTTCTCTTACAGGTCTAACACTTCCGAAAAACCAATACAACACCCACCCGGTACAATATATAAAGCTAAACGAACCGTTCACTGGGCACTTATCCGTACAAAAATCCCTATTGTTTTACCTGTTTTTACAAGGAAATAAAATGTGAAAAAAATATTTCTACATCCCATGGCCTTTCCCAACCATTTAAATTTTTGTCTTACATGTCTAACACTTCCGAAAAACCAATACAACACCCACCCGGAACAATATATAAAGCTAAACGAACCGTTCACTGGGCACTTATCTGTACGAAAATCCCTATTGATTTACCTGTTTTTACAAGGAAATAAAATGTGAAAAAAATATTTCTACATCCCATGGCCATTCCCAACCATTTAAAATTTTCTCTTACAGGTCTAACACTTCCGAAAAACCAATACAACGCCCACCCGGAACAATATATAAATTAAACGAACCGTTCACTGGGTACTTATACGTACGAAAATCCCTATTGATTTACCTGTTTTTACAAGGAAATAAAATGTGGAAAAAATATTTCTACATCCCATGACCTTTCCCAACCATTTAAATTTTTCTCTTACAGGTCTAACACTTCCGAAAAACCAATACAACGCCCACCCGGAACAATATATAAAGCTAAACGAACCGTTCACTGGGCACTTATCCGTACGAAAATCCCTATTGATTTACCTGTTTTTACAAGGAAATAAAATGTGAAAAAAATATTTCTACATCCCATGGCCTTTCCCAACCATTTAAATTTTTGTCTTACATGTCTAACACTTCAGAAAAACCAATACAACGCCCACCCGGAACAATATATAAAGCTAAACGAACCGTTCACTGGGCACTTATCTGTACGAAAATCCCTATTGATTTACCTGTTTTTACAAGGAAATAAAATGTGAAAAAAATATTTCTACATCCCATGGCCATTCCCAACCATTTAAATTTTTCTCTTACAGGTCTAACACTTCCGAAAAACCAATACAACGCCCACCCGGAACAATATATAAAGCTAAACGAACCGTTCACTGGGTAGTTACACGTACGAAAATCCCTATTGATTTACCTATTTTTACAAGGAAATAAAATGTGAAAAATATATTTCTACAACCCATGGCCTTTCCCAACCATTTAAATTTTTCTCTTACAGGTCTAACACTTCTGAAAAACCAATACAACGCCCACCCGGAACAATATATAAAGCTAAACGAACCGTTCACTGGGCACTTATCCGTACAAAAATCCCTATTGTTTTACCTGTTTTTACAAGGAAATAAAATGTGAAAAATATATTTCTAAATCCCATGGCCTTTCCCAACCATTTAAATTTTTCTCTTACAGGCCTAACACTTCCGAAAAAGCAATACAACACCCACCTGGAACAATATATAAAGCTAAACGAACCGTTCAATGGGCACTTATCCTTACGAAAATCCCTATTGATTTACCTGTTTTTACAAGGAAATAAAATGTGAAAAAAATATTTCTACATCCCATGGCCTTTCCCAACCATTTAAATTTTTCTCTTACAGGTCCAACACTTCCAAAAAACCAATACAACGCCCACCCGGAACAATATATAAAGCTAAACGAACCGTTCACTGGGCACTTATCCGTACGAAAATCCCTATTGATTTACCTGTTTTTACAAGGAAATAAAATGTGAAAAAAATATTTCTACATCCCATGGCCTTTCCCAACCATTTAAATTTTTGTCTTACATGTCTAACACTTCAGAAAAACCAATACAACGCCCACCCGGAACAATATATAAAGCTAAACGAACCGTTCACTGGGCACTTATCTGTACGAAAATCCCTATTGATTTACCTGTTTTTACAAGGAAATAAAATGTGAAAAAAATATTTCTACATCCCATGGCCATTCCCAACCATTTAAATTTTTCTCTTACAGGTCTAACACTTCCGAAAAACCAATACAACGCCCACCCGGAACAATATATAAAGCTAAACGAACCGTTCACTGGGTAGTTACATGTACGAAAATCCCTATTGATTTACCTATTTTTACAAGGAAATAAAATGTGAAAAATATATTTCTACATCCCATGGCCTTTCCCAACCATTTAAATTTTTCTCTTACAGGTCTAACACTTCTGAAAAACCAATACAACGCCCACCCGGAACAATATATAAAGCTAAACGAACCTTTCACTGGGCACTTATCCGTACGAAAATCCCTATTGATTTACCTGTTTTTACAAGGAAATAAAATGTGAAAAAAATATTTCTACATCCCATGGCCTTTCCCAACCATTTAAATTTTTGTCTTACATGTCTAACACTTCCGAAAAACCAATACAACACCCACCCGGAACAATATATAAAGCTAAACGAACCGTTCACTGGGCACTTATCTGTACGAAAATCCCTATTGATTTACCTGTTTTTACAAGGAAATAAAATGTGAAAAAAATTTTTCTACATCCCATGACCATTCCCAACCATTTAAAATTTTCTCTTACAGGTCTAACACTTCCGAAAAATCAATACAACGCCCACCCGGAACAATATATAAATTAAACGAACCGTTCACTGGGTACTTATACGTACGAAAATCCCTATTGATTTAACTGTTTTTACAAGGAAATAAAATGTGGAAAAAATATTTCTACATCCCATGGCCTTTCCCAACCATTTAAATTTTTCTCTTACAGGTCTAACACTTCCGAAAAACCAATACAACGCACACTCGGAACAATATATAAAGCTAAACCAACCGTTCACTGGGCACTTATCTTTACGAAAATCCCTATTGATTTACCTTTTTTTACAAGGAAATAAAATGTGAAAAAAATATTTCTACATCCCATGGCCATTCCCAACCATTTAAATTTTTCTCTTACAGGTCTAACACTTCCGAAAAACCAATACAACGCACACTCGGAACAATATATAAAGCTAAACCAACCGTTCACTGGGCACTTATCTTTACGAAAATCCCTATTGATTTACCTTTTTTTACAAGGAAATAAAATGTGAAAAAAATATTTCTACATCCCATGGCCATTCCCAACCATTTAAATTTTTCTCTTACAGGTCTAACACTTCGGAAAAACCAATACAACGCCTACCGGGAACAATATATAAAGCTAAACGAACCGTTCACTGGGTAGTTACACGTACGAAAATCCCTATTGATTTACCTGTTTTTACAAGGAAATAAAATGTGAAAAAAATATTTCTACATCCCATGGCTTTTCCCAACCATTTAAATTTTTCTCTTACAGGTCTAACAGTTCCGAAAAACCAATACAACGCCCACCCGGAACAATATATAAAGCTAAACGAACCGTTCACTGGGCACTTATCCGTACGAAAATCCCTATTGATTTACCTGTTTTTACAAGGAAATAAAATGTGAAAAAAATATTTCTACATCCCATGGCCTTTCCCAACCATTTAAATTTTTGTCTTACATGTCTAACACTTCCGAAAAACCAATACAACACCCACCCGGAACAATATATAAAGCTAAACGAACCGTTCACTGGGCACTTATCTGTACGAAAATCCCTATTGATTTACCTGTTTTTACAAGGAAATAAAATGTGAAAAAAATATTTCTACATCCCATGGCCATTCCCAACCATTTAAAATTTTCTCTTACAGGTCTAACACTTCCGAAAAACCAATACAACGCCCACGCGGAACAATATATAAATTAAACGAACCGTTCACTGGGTACTTATACGTACGAAAATCCCTATTGATTTACCTGTATTTACAGGGAAATAAAATGTGAAAAAAATATTTCTACATCCCATGGCCTTTCCCAACCATTTAAATTTTTCTCTTACAGGTCTAACACTTCGGAAAAACCAATACAACGCCTACCGGGAACAATATATAAAGCTAAACGAACCGTTCACTGGGCACTTATCCGTACGAAAATCCCTATTGATTTACCTGTTTTTACAAGGAAATAAAATGTGAAAAAAATATTTCTACATCCCATGGCCTTTCCCAACCATTTAAATTTTTCTCTTACAGGTCTAACACTTCCGAAAAACAAATACAACACCCACCTGGAACAATATATAAAGCTAAACGAACCGTTCACTGGGAACTTATCCGTAAGAAAATCCCTATTGATTTATCTGTTTTTACAAGGAAGTAAAATGTGAAAAAAATATTTCTACATCCCATGGCCTTTCCCAACCATTTAAATTTTTCTCTTACAGGCCTAACACTTCCGAAAAACCAATACAACACCCACCCGGAACAATATATAAATTAAACGAACCGTTCACTGGGTACTTATACGTACGAAAATCCCTATTGATTTACCTGTTTTTACAAGGAAATAAAATGTGAAAAAAATATTTCTACATACCATGGCCTTTCCCAACCATTTAAATTTTTCTCTTACAGGTCTAACACTTCGGAAAAACCAATACAACGCCTACCGGGAACAATATATAAAGCTAAACGAACCGTTCACTGGGCACTTATCCTTACGAAAATCCCTATTGATTTACCTGTTTTTACAAGGAAATAAAATGTGAAAAAAATATTTCTACATACCATGGCCTTTCCCAAGCATTTAAATTTTTCTCTTACAGGTCTAACACTTCCGAAAAACAAATACAACGCCCACCCGGAACAATATATAAAGCTAAACGAACCGTTCACTGGGAACTTATCCGTAAGAAAATCCCTATTGATTTATCTGTTTTTACAAGGAAGTAAAATGTGAAAAAAATATTTCTACATCCCATGACCATTCCCAACCATTTAAAATTTTCTCTTACAGGTCTAACACTTCCGAAAAACCAATACAACGCCCACCCGGAACAATATATAAATTAAACGAACCGTTCACTGGGTACTTATACGTACGAAAATCCCTATTGATTTAACTGTTTTTACAAGGAAATAAAATGTGGAAAAAATATTTCTACATCCCATGGCCTTTCCCAACCATTTAAATTTTTCTCTTACAGGTCTAACACTTCGGAAAAACCAATACAACGCCTACCGGGAACAATATATAAAGCTAAACGAACCGTTCACTGGGCACTTATCCTTACGAAAATCCCTATTGATTTACCTGTTTTTACAAGGAAATAAAATGTGAAAAAAATATTTCTACATACCATGGCCTTTCCCAACCATTTAAATTTTTCTCTTACAGGTCTAACACTTCCGAAAAACAAATACAACGCCCACCCGGAACAATATATAAAGCTAAACGAACCGTTCACTGGGAACTTATCCGTAAGAAAATCCCTATTGATTTATCTGTTTTTACAAGGAAGTAAAATGTGAAAAAAATATTTCTACATCCCATGACCATTCCCAACCATTTAAAATTTTCTCTTACAGGTCTAACACTTCCGAAAAACCAATACAACGCCCACCCGGAACAATATATAAATTAAACGAACCGTTCACTGGGTACTTATACGTACGAAAATCCCTATTGATTTAACTGTTTTTACAAGGAAATAAAATGTGGAAAAAATATTTCTACATCCCATGGCCTTTCCCAACCATTTAAATTTTTCTCTTACAGGTCTAACACTTCCGAAAAACCAATACAACGCACACTCGGAACAATATATAAAGCTAAACCAACCGTTCACTGGGCACTTATCTTTACGAAAATCCCTATTGATTTACCTGTTTTTACAAGGAAATAAAATGTGAAAAAAATATTTCTACATCCCATGGCCTTTCCCAAGCATTTAAATTTTTCTCTTACAGGTCTAACACTTCGGAAAAACCAATACAACGCCTACCGGGAACAATATATAAAGCTAAACGAACCGTTCACTGGGCACTTATCCTTACGAAAATCCCTATTGATTTACCTGTTTTTACAAGGAAATAAAATGTGAAAAAAATATTTCTACATACCATGGCCTTTCCCAACCATTTAAATTTTTCTCTTACAGGTCTAACACTTCCGAAAAACAAATACAACGCCCACCCGGAACAATATATAAAGCTAAACGAACCGTTCACTGGGAACTTATCCGTAAGAAAATCCCTATTGATTTATCTGTTTTTACAAGGAAGTAAAATGTGAAAAAAATATTTCTACATCCCATGACCATTCCCAACCATTTAAAATTTTCTCTTACAGGTCTAACACTTCCGAAAAACCAATACAACGCCCACCCGGAACAATATATAAATTAAACGAACCGTTCACTGGGTACTTATACGTACGAAAATCCCTATTGATTTAACTGTTTTTACAAGGAAATAAAATGTGGAAAAAATATTTCTACATCCCATGGCCTTTCCCAACCATTTAAATTTTTCTCTTACAGGTCTAACACTTCCGAAAAACCAATACAACGCACACTCGGAACAATATATAAAGCTAAACCAACCGTTCACTGGGCACTTATCTTTACGAAAATCCCTATTGATTTACCTGTTTTTACAAGGAAATAAAATGTGAAAAAAATATTTCTACATCCCATGGCCTTTCCCAACCATTTAAATTTTTCTCTTACAGGCCTAACACTTCCGAAAAACCAATACAACGCCCACCCGGAACAATATATAAAGCTAAACGAACCGTTCACTGGGCACTTATCTGTACGAAAATCCCTATTGATTTACATGTTTTTACAAGGAAATAAAATGTGAAAAAAATATTTCTACATCCCATGGCCATTCCCAACCATTTAAATTTTTCTCTTACAGGTCTAACACTTCCGAAAAACCGATACAACGCCCACCCGGAACAATATATAAAGCTAAACGAACCGTTCACTGGGCAGTTATCCGTACGAAAATCCCTATTGATTTACCTGTTTTTACAAGGAAATAAAATGTGAAAAAAATATTTCTACATCCCATGGCCTTTCCCAACCATTTAAATTTTTGTCTTACATGTCTAACACTTCCGAAAAACCAATACAACGCCCACCCGGAACAATATATAAAGCTAAATGAACCGTTCACTGGGTACTTACGTGTACGAAAATCCCTATTGATTTACCTGTTTTTACAAGGAAATAAAATATGAAAAAAATATTTCTACATCCCATGGCCTTTCCCAACCATTTAAATTTTTCTCTTACAGGTCTAACACTTCTGAAAAACCAATACAACGCCCACCCGGAACAATATATAAAGCTAAACGAACCGTTCACTGGGCACTTATCCGTACGAAAATCCCTATTGTTTTACCTGTTTTTACAAGAAAATAAAATGTGAAAAAAATATTTCTACATCCCATGGCCTTTCCCAACCATTTAAATTTTTCCCTTACAGGTCTAACACTTCCGAAAAACCAATACAACACCCACCTGGAACAATATATAAAGCTAAACGAACCGTTCAATGGGCACTTATCCTTACAAAATTCCCTATTGATTTACCTGTTTTTACAAGGAAATAAAATGTGAAAAAAATATTTCTACATCCCATGGCCTTTCCCATCCATTTCAATTTTTCTCTTACAGGTCTAACACTTCCGAAAAACCAATACAACACCCACCTGGAACAATATATAAAGCTAAACGAACCGTTCAATGGGCACTTATCCTTACGAAAATCCCTATTGATTTACCTGTTTTTACAAGGAAATAAAATGTGAAAAAAATATTTCTACATCCCATGGCCTTTCCCAACCATTTAAATTTTTCTCTTACAGGTCTAACACTTCCGAAAAACCAATACAACGCCCACCCGGAACAATATATAAAGCTAAACGAACCGTTCACTGGGCACTTATCTGTACGAAAATCCCTATTGATTTACATGTTTTTACAAGGAAATAAAATGTGAAAAAAATATTTCTACATCCCATGGCCATTCCCAACCATTTAAATTTTTCTCTTACAGGTCTAACACTTCCGAAAAACCAATACAACGCCCACCCGGAAAAATATATAAAGCTAAACGAACCGTTCACTGGGCACTTATCCGTATGAAAATCCCTATTGATTTACCTGTTTTTACAAGGAAATAAAATGTGAAAAAAATATTTCTACATCCCATGGCCTTTCCCAACCATTTAAATTTTTCTCTAACAGGTCTAACACTTCCGAAAAACCAATACAACGCCCACCCGGAACAATATATAAAGCTAAACGAACCGTTCACTGGGCACTTATCCATACGAAAATCCCTATTGATTTACCTGTTTTTACAAGGAAATAAAATGTGAAAAAAATATTTCTACATCCCATGGCCTTTCCCAACCATTTAAATTTTTCTCTTACAGGTCTAACACTTCGGAAAAACCAATACAACGCCTACCGGGAACAATATATAAAGCTAAACGAACCGTTCACTGGGAACTTATCCGTAAGGAAATCCCTATTGATTTATCTGTTTTTACAAGGAAGTAAAATGTGAAAAAAATATTTCTACATCCCATGGCCTTTCCCAACCATTTAAATTTTTCTCTTACAGGTCTAACACTTCCGAAAAACCAATACAACGCCCACCCGGAACAATATATAAAGCTAAACGAACTGTTCACTGGGTACTTATCCGTACGAAAATCCCTATTGATTTAACTGTTTTTACAAGGAAATAAAATGTGAAAAAAATATTTCTACATCCCATGGCCTTTCCCAACCATTTAAATTTTTCTCTTACAGGCCTAACACTTCCGAAAAACCAATACAACACCCACCTGGAACAATATATAAAGCTAAACGAACCGTTCAATGGGCACTTATCCTTACGAAAATCCCTATTGATTTACCTGTTTTTACAAGGAAATAAAATGTGAAAAAAATATTTCTACATCCCATGGCCTTTCCCAACCATTTAAATTTTTCTCTTACAGGTCTAACACTTCCGAAAAACCAATACAACGCCCACCCGGAACAATATATAAAGCTAAACGAACCGTTCACTGGGCACTTATCTGTACGAAAATCCCTATTGATTTACATGTTTTTACAAGGAAATAAAATGTGAAAAAAATATTTCTACATCCCATGGCCATTCCCAACCATTTAAATTTTTCTCTTACAGGTCTAACACTTCCGAAAAACCAATACAACGCCCACCCGGAACAATATATAAAGCTAAACGAACCGTTCACTGGGCACTTATCCGTATGAAAATCCCTATTGATTTACCTGTTTTTACAAGGAAATAAAATGTGAAAAAAATATTTCTACAACCCATGGCCTTTCCCAACCATTTAAATTTTTCTCTAACAGGTCTAACACTTCCGAAAAACCAATACAACGCCCACCCGGAACAATATATAAAGCTAAACGAACCGTTCACTGGGCACTTATCTGTACGAAAATCCCTATTGATTTACCTGTTTTTACAAGGAAATAAAATGTGAAAAAAATATTTCTACATCCCATGGCCTTTCCCAACCATTTAAATTTTTCTCTTACAGGTCTAACACTTCGGAAAAACCAATACAACGCCTACCGGGAACAATATATAAAGCTAAACGAACCGTTAACTGGGCACTTATCCGTACGAAAATCCCTATTGATTTACCTGTTTTTACAAGGAAATAAAATGTGAAAAAAATATTTCTACATACCATGGCCTTTCCCAACCATTTAAATTTTTCTCTTACAGGTCTAACACTTCCGAAAAACAAATACAACACCCACCCGGAACAATATATAAAGCTAAACGAACCGTTCACTGGGAACTTATCCGTAAGAAAATCCCTATTGATTTATCTGTTTTTACAAGGAAGTAAAATGTGAAAAAAATATTTCTACATCCCATGGCCTTTCCCAACCATTTAAATTTTTCTCTTACAGGTCTAACACTTCCGAAAAACCAATACAACGCCCACCCGGAACAATATATAAAGCTAAACGAACTGTTCACTGGGTACTTATCCGTACGAAAATCCCTATTGATTTAACTGTTTTTACAAGGAAATAAAATGTGAAAAAAATATTTCTACATCCCATGGCCTTTCCCAACCATTTAAATTTTTCTCTTACAGGCCTAACACTTCCGAAAAACCAATACAACACCCACCTGGAACAATATATAAAGCTAAACGAACCGTTCAATGGGCACTTATCCTTACGAAAATCCCTATTGATTTACCAGTTTTTACAAGGAAATAAAATGTGAAAAAAATATTTCTACATCCCATGGCCTTTCCCAACCATTTAAATTTTTGTCTTACATGTCTAACACTTCCGAAAAACCAATACAACGCCGACCCGGAACAATATATAAAGCTAAACGAACCGTTCACTGGGCACTTATCCATACGAAAATCCCTATTGTTTTACCTGTTTTTACAAGAAAATAAAATGTGAAAAAAATATTTCTACATCCCATGGCCTTTCCCAACCATTTAAATTTTTCTCTTACAGGTCTAACACTTCCGAAAAACCAATACAACACCCACCTGGAACAATATATAAAGCTAAACGAACCGTTCAATGGGCACTTATCCTTACAAAATTCCCTATTGATTTACCTGTTTTTACAAGGAAATAAAATGTGAAAAAAATATTTCTACATCCCATGGCCTTTCCCAACCATTTAAATTTTTCTCTTACAGGTCTAACACTTCCGAAAAACCAATACAACGCCCACCCGGAACAATATATAAAGCTAAACGAACTGTTCACTGGGCACTTATCCGTACGAAAATCCCTATTGATTTACCTGTTTTTACAAGGAAATAAAATGTGAAAAAAATATTTCTACATCCCATGGCCTTTCCCAACCATTTAAATTTTTGTCTTACATGTCTAACACTTCCGAAAAACCAATACAACGCCCACCCGTAACAATATATAAAGCTAAAAGAACCGTTCACTGGGCACTTATCTGTACGAAAATCCCTATTGATTTACCTGTTTTTACAAGGAAATAAAATGTGAAAAAAATATTTCTACATCCCATGGCCTTTCCCAACCATTTAAATTTTTCTCTAACAGGTCTAACACTTCCGAAAAACCAATACAACGCCCACCCGGAACAATATATAAAGCTAAACGAACCGTTCACTGGGCGCTTATCCGTACGAAAATCCCTATTGATTTACCTGTTTTTACAAGGAAATAAAATGTGAAAAAAATATTTCTACATCCCATGGCCTTTCCCAACCATTTAAATTTTTGTCTTACATGTCTAACACTTTCGAAAAACCAATACAACGCCC
Organism: Paroedura picta; assembly: GCF_049243985.1. Lineage (NCBI taxonomy): Eukaryota > Metazoa > Chordata > Lepidosauria > Squamata > Gekkonidae > Paroedura > Paroedura picta. Next base: position 17,540,893 of record NC_135372.1, read on the forward strand.
ACCCGGAACAATATATAAAGCTAAACGAACCATTCACTGGGTACTTACATGTACGAAAATCCCTATTGATTTACCTGTTTTTACAAGGAAATAAAATATGAAAAAAATATTTCTACATCCCATGGCCTTTCCCAACCATTTAAATTTTTCTCTTACAGGTCTAACACTTCTGAAAAACCAATACAACGCCCACCCGGAACAATATATAAAGCTAAACGAACCGTTCACTGGGCACTTATCCGTACGAAAATCCCTATTGTTTGACCTGTTTTTACAAGGAAATAAAATATGAAAAAAATATTTCTACATCCCATGGCCTTTCCCAACCATTTAAATTTTTCTCTTACAGGTCTAACACTTCCGAAAAACCAATATAACGCCCACCCGGAACAATATATAAAGCTAAACGAACCGTTCACTGGGCACTTATCCGTACGAAAATCCCTATTGATTTACCTGTTTTTACAAGGAAATAAAATGTGAAAAAAATATTTCTACATCCCATGGCCTTTCCCAACCATTTAAATTTGTCTCTTACAGGTCTAACACTTCGGAAAAACCAATACAACGCCTACCGGGAACAATATATAAAGCTAAACGAACCGTTCACTGGGCACTTATCCGTACGAAAATCCCTATTGATTTACCTGTTTTTACAAGGAAATAAAATGTGAAAAAAATATTTCTACATACCATGGCCTTTCCCAACCATTTAAATTTTTCTCTTACAGGTCTAACACTTCCGAAAAACAAATACAACACCCACCCGGAACAATATATAAAGCTAAACGAACCGTTCACTGGGAACTTATCCGTAAGAAAATCCCTATTGATTTATCTGTTTTTACAAGGAAGTAAAATGTGAAAAAAATATTTCTACATCCCATGGCCTTTCCCAACCATTTAAATTTTTCTCTTACAGGTCTAACACCTCCGAAAAACCAATACAACGCCCACCCGGAACAATATATAAAGCTAAACGAACAGTTCACTGGGTACTTATCCGTACGAAAATCCCTATTGATTTAACTGTTTTTACAAGGAAATAAAATGTGAAAAAAATATTTCTACATCCCATGGCCTTTCCCAACCATTTAAATTTTTCTCTTACAGGCCTAACACTTCCGAAAAACCAATACAACACCCACCTGGAACAATATATAAAGCTAAACGAACCGTTCAATGGGCACTTATCCTTACGAAAATCCCTATTGATTTACCTGTTTTTACAAGGAAATAAAATGTGAAAAAAATATTTCTACATCCCATGGCCTTTCCCAACCATTTAAATTTTTCTCTTACAGGTCTAACACTTCCGAAAAACCAATACAACGCCCACCCGGAACAATATATAAAGCTAAACGAACCGTTCACTGGGCACTTATCCGTACGAAAATCCCTATTGATTTACCTGTTTTTACAAGGAAATAAAATGTGAAAAAAATATTTCTACATCCCATGGCCTTTCCCAACCATTTAAATTTTTGTCTTACATGTCTAACACTTCCGAAAAACCAATACAACGCCGACCCGGAACAATATATAAAGCTAAACGAACCGTTCACTGGGTACTTACGTGTACGAAAATCCCTATTGATTTACCTGTTTTTACAAGGAAATAAAATATTAAAAAAATATTTCTACATCCCATGGCCTTTCCCAACCATTTAAATTTTTCTCTTACAGGTCTAACACTTCTGAAAAACCAATACAACGCCCACCCGGAACAATATATAAAGCTAAACGAACCGTTCACTGGGCACTTATCCGTACGAAAATCCCTATTGTTTTACCTGTTTTTACAAGAAAATAAAATGTGAAAAAAATATTTCTACATCCCATGGCCTTTCCCAACCATTTAAATTTTTCTCTTACAGGTCTAACACTTCCGAAATACCAATACAACGCCCACCTGGAACAATATATAAAGCTAAACGAACCGTTCAATGGGCACTTATCCTTACAAAATTCCCTATTGATTTACCTGTTTTTACAAGGAAATAAAATGTGAAAAAAATATTTCTACATCCCATGGCCTTTCCCAACCGTTTAAATTTTTCTCTTACAGGTCTAACACTTCCGAAAAACCAATACAACGCCCACCCGGAACAATATATAAAGCTAAACGAACCGTTCACTGGGCACTTATCCGTACGAAAATCCCTATTGATTTACCTGTTTTTACAAGGAAATAAAATGTGAAAAAAATATTTCTACATCCCATGGCCTTTCCCAACCATTTAAATTTTTGTCTTACATGTCTAACACTTTCGAAAAACCAATACAACGCCCACCCGGAACAATATATAAAGCTAAACGAACCATTCACTGGGTACTTACGTGTACGAAAATCCCTATTGATTTACCTGTTTTTACAAGGAAATAAAATATGAAAAAAATATTTCTACATCCCATGGCCTTTCCCAACCATTTAAATTTTTCTCTTACAGGTCTAACACTTCTGAAAAACCAATACAATGCCCACCCGGAACAATATATAAAGCTAAACGAACCGTTCACTGGGCACTTATCCGTACGAAAATCCCTATTGTTTTACCTGTTTTTACAAGGAAATAAAATGTGAAAAAAATATTTCTACATCCCATGGCCTTTCCCAACCATTTAAATTTTTCTCTTACAGGTCTAACACTTCCGAAAAACCAATACAACACCCACCTGGAACAATATATAAAGCTAAACGAACCGTTCAATGGGCACTTATCCTTACAAAAATCCCTATTGTTTTACCTGTTTTTACAAGGAAATAAAATGTGAAAAAAATATTTCTACATCCCATGGCCTTTCCCAACCATTTAAATTTTTCTCTTACAGGTCTAACACTTCCGAAAAACCAATACAACACCCACCTGGAACAATATATAAAGCTAAACGAACCGTTCAATGGGCACTTATCCTTACAAAAATCCCTATTGATTTACCTTTTTTTACAAGGAAATAAAATGTGAAAAAAATATTTCTACATCCCATGGCCTTTCCCAACCATTTAAATTTTTCTCTTACAGGTCTAACACTTCTGAAAAACCAATACAACGCCCACCCGGAACAATATATAAAGCTAAACGAACCCTTTACTGGGTACTTACACGTACAAAAATCCCTATTGATTTACCTGTTTTTACAAGGAAATAAAATGTGGAAAATATATTTCTACATCCCATGGCCTTTCCCAACCATTTAAATTTTTCTCTTACAGGTCTAACACTTCCGAAAAACCAATACAACGCCCACCCGGAACAATATATAAAGCTAAACGAACCGTTCACTGGGTACTTATCCGTACGAAAATCCCTATTGATTTACCTGTTTTTACAAGGAAATAAAATGTGAAAAAAATATTTCTACATCCCATGGCCTTTCCCAACCATTTAAATTTGTCTCTCACAGGTCTAACACTTCCGAAAAACCAATACAACGCCCACCCGGAACAATATATAAAGCTAAACGAACCGTTCACTGGGTACTTATGCGTACGAAAATCCCTATTGATTTACCTGTTTTTACAAGGAAATAAAATATGAAAAAAATATTTCTACATCCCATGGCCTTTCCCAACTGTTTAAATTTTTCTCTTACAGGTCTAACACTTCCGAAAAACCAATACAACGCCCACCCGGAACAATATATAAAGTTAAACGAACCGTTCACTGGGCACTTATCTGTACGAAAATCCCTATTGATTTACATGTTTTTACAAGGAAATAAAATGTGAAAAAAATATTTCTACATCCCATGGCCTTTCCCAACCATTTAAATTTGTCTCTTACAGGTCTAACACTTCCGAAAAACCAATACAACGCCCACCCGGAACAATATATAAAGCTAAACGAACCGTTCACTGGTTACTTATGCGTACGAAAATCCCTATTGATTTACCTGTTTTTACAAGGAAATAAAATATGAAAAAAATATTTCTACATCCCATGGCCTTTCCCAACCATTTAAATTTTTCTCTTACAGGTCTAACACTTCTGAAAAACCAATACAACGCCCACCCGGAACAATATATAAAGCTAAACGAACCGTTCACTGGGCACTTATCCGTACGAAAATCCCTATTGTTTTACCTGTTTTTACAAGGAAATAAAATGTGAAAAAAATATTTCTACATCCCATGGCCTTTCCCAACCATTTAAATTTTTCTCTTAAAGGTCTAACACTTCCGAAAAACCAATACAACGCCCACCCGGAACAATATATAAAGCTAAACGAACCGTTCACTGGGTACTTATGCGTACGAAAATCCCTATTGATTTACCTGTTTTTACAAGGAAATAAAATATGAAAAAAATATTTCTACATCCCATGGCCTTTCCCAACTGTTTAAATTTTTCTCTTACAGGTCTAACACTTCCGAAAAACCAATACAACGCCCACCCGGAACAATATATAAAGTTAAACGAACCGTTCACTGGGCACTTATCTGTACGAAAATCCCTATTGATTTACATGTTTTTACAAGGAAATAAAATGTGAAAAAAATATTTCTACATCCCATGGCCTTTCCCAACCATTTAAATTTTTGTCTTACATGTCTAACACTTCCGAAAAACCAATACAACGCCGACCCGGAACAATATATAAAGCTAAACGAACCGTTCACTGGGTACTTACGTGTACGAAAATCCCTATTTATTTACCTGTTTTTACAAGGAAATAAAATATGAAAAAAATATTTCTACATCCCATGGCCTTTCCCAACCATTTAAATTTTTCTCTTACATGTCTAACACTTCTGAAAAACCAATACAACGCCCACCCGGAACAATATATAAAGCTAAACGAACCGTTCACTGGGCACTTATCCGTACGAAAATCCCTATTGTTTTACCTGTTTTTACAAGGAAATAAAATATGAAAAAAATATTTCTACATCCCATGGCCTTTCCCAACCATTTAAATTTTTCTCTTACAGGTCTAACACTTCTGAAAAACCAATACAACGCCCACCCGGAACAATATATAAAGCTAAACGAACCGTTCACTGGGCACTTATCCGTACGAAAATCCCTATTGTTTTACCTGTTTTTACAAGAAAATAAAATGTGAAAAAAATATTTCTACATCCCATGGCCTTTCCCAACCATTTAAATTTTTCTCTAACAGGTCTAACACTTCCGAAAAACCAATACAACGCCCACCCGGAACAATATATAAAGCTAAACGAACCGTTCACTGGGCACTTATCCGTACGAAAATCCCTATTGATTTACCTGTTTTTACAAGGAAATAAAATGTGAAAAAAATATTTCTACATCCCATGGCCTTTCCCAACCATTTAAATTTTTCTCTTACAGGTCTAACACTTCGGAAAAACCAATACAACGCCTACCGGGAACAATATATAAAGCTAAACGAACCGTTCACTGGGCACTTATCCGTACGAAAATCCCTATTGATTTACCTGTTTTTACAAGGAAATAAAATGTGAAAAAAATATTTCTACATACCATGGCCTTTCCCAACCATTTAAATTTTTCTCTTACAGGTCTAACACTTCCGAAAAACAAATACAACACCCACCCGGAACAATATATAAAGCTAAACGAACCGTTCACTGGGAACTTATCCGTAAGAAAATCCCTATTGATTTATCTGTTTTTACAAGGAAGTAAAATGTGAAAAAAATATTTCTACATCCCATGGCCTTTCCCAACCATTTAAATTTTTCTCTTACAGGTCTAACACTTCCGAAAAACCAATACAACGCCCACCCGGAACAATATATAAAGCTAAACGAACTGTTCACTGGGTACTTATCCGTACGAAAATCCCTATTGATTTAACTATTTTTACAAGGAAATAAAATGTGAAAAAAATATTTCTACATCCCATGGCCTTTCCCAACCATTTAAATTTTTCTCTTACATGTCTAACACTTCCGAAAAACCAATACAACGCCGACCCGGAACAATATATAAAGCTAAACGAACCGTTCACTGGGTACTTACGTGTACGAAAATCCCTATTGATTTACCTGTTTTTACAAGGAAATAAAATATTAAAAAAATATTTCTACATCCCATGGCCTTTCCCAACCATTTAAATTTTTCTCTTACAGGTCTAACACTTCTGAAAAACCAATACAACGCCCACCCGGAACAATATATTAAGCTAAACGAACCGTTCACTGGGCACTTATCCGTACGAAAATCCCTATTGTTTTACCTGTTTTTACAAGAAAATAAAATGTGAAAAAAATATTTCTACATCCCATGGCCTTTCCCAACCATTTAAATTTTTCTCTTACAGGTCTAACACTTCCGAAAAACCAATACAACACCCACCTGGAACAATATATAAAGCTAAACGAACCGTTCAATGGGCACTTATCCTTACAAAATTCCCTATTGATTTACCTGTTTTTACAAGGAAATAAAATGTGAAAAAAATATTTCTACATCCCATGGCCTTTCCCAACCATTTAAATTTTTCTCTTACAGGTCTAACACTTCCGAAAAACCAATACAACGCCCACCCGGAACAATATATAAAGCTAAACGAACCGTTCACTGGGCACTTATCCGTACGAAAATCCCTATTGATTTACCTGTTTTTACAAGGAAATAAAATGTGAAAAAAATATTTCTACATCCCATGGCCTTTCCCAACCATTTAAATTTTTGTCTTACATGTCTAACACTTCCGAAAAACCAATACAACGCCCACCCGGAACAATATATAAAGCTAAACGAACCGTTCACTGGGCACTTATCTGGACGAAAATCCCTATTGATTTACCAGTTTTTACAAGGAAATAAAATGTGAAAAAAATATTTCTATATCCCATGGCCTTTCCCAACCATTTAAATTTTTCTCTAACAGGTCTAACACTTCCGAAAAACCAATACAACGCCCACCCGGAACAATATATAAAGCTAAACGAACCGTTCACTGGGCACTTATCCGTACGAAAATCCCTATTGATTTACCTGTTTTTACAAGGAAATAAAATTTGAAAAAAATATTTCTACATCCCATGGCCTTTCCCAACCATTTAAATTTTTGTCTTACATGTCTAACACTTTCGAAAAACCAATACAACGCCCACCCGGAACAATATATAAAGCTAAACGAACCATTCACTGGGTACTTACGTGTACGAAAATCCCTATTGATTTACCTGTTTTTACAAGGAAATAAAATATGAAAAAAATATTTCTACATCCCATGGCCTTTCCCAACCATTTAAATTTTTCTCTTACAGGTCTAACACTTCTGAAAAACCAATACAACGCCCACCCGGAACAATATATAAAGCTAAACGAACCGTTCACTGGGCACTTATCCGTACGAAAATCCCTATTGTTTTACCTGTTTTTACAAGGAAATAAAATGTGAAAAAAATATTTCTACATCCCATGGCCTTTCCCAACCATTTAAATTTTTCTCTTACAGGTCCAACACTTCCGAAAAACCAATACAACACCCACCTGGAACAATATATAAAGCTAAACGAACCGTTCAATGGGCACTTATCCTTACAAAAATCCCTATTGATTTACCTGTTTTTACAAGGAAATAAAATGTGAAAAAAATATTTCTACATCCCATGGCCTTTCCCAACCATTTAAATTTTTCTCTTACAGGTCTAACACTTCCGAAAAACCAATACAACGCCCACCCGGAACAATATATAAAGCTAAACGAACCCTTTACTGGGTACTTACACGTACGAAAATCCCTATTGATTTACCTGTTTTTACAAGGAAATAAAATGTGGAAAAAATATTTCTACATCCCATGGCCTTTCCCAACCATTTAAATTTTTCTCTTACAGGTCTAACACTTCCGAAAAACCAATACAACGCCCACCCGGAACAATATATAAAGCTAAACGAACCGTTCACTGGGTACTTATCCGTACGAAAATCCCTATTGATTTACCTGTTTTTACAAGGAAATAAAATGTGAAAAAAATATTTCTACATCCCATGGCCTTTCCCAACCATTTAAATTTGTCTCTCACAGGTCTAACACTTCCGAAAAACCAATACAACGCCCACCCGGAACAATATATAAAGCTAAACGAACCGTTCACTGGGTACTTATGCATACGAAAATCCCTATTGATTTACCTGTTTTTACAAGGAAATAAAATATGAAAAAATATTTCTACATCCCATGGCCTTTCCCAACTGTTTAAATTTTTCTCTTACAGGTCTAACACTTCCGAAAAACCAATACAACGCCCACCCGGAACAATATATAAAGTTAAACGAACCGTTCACTGGGCACTTATCTGTACGAAAATCCCTATTGATTTACATGTTTTTACAAGGAAATAAAATGTGAAAAAAATATTTCTACATCCCATGGCCTTTCCCAACTATTTAAATTTGTCTCTTACAGGTCTAACACTTCCGAAAAACCAATACAACGCCCACCCGGAACAATATATAAAGCTAAACGAACCGTTCACTGGGTACTTATGCGTACGAAAATCCCTATTGATTTACCTGTTTTTACAAGGAAATAAAATATGAAAAAAATATTTCTACATCCCATGGCCTTTCCCAACCATTTAAATTTTTCTCTTACAGGTCTAACACTTCTGAAAAACCAATACAACGCCCACCCGGAACAATATATAAAGCTAAACGAACCGTTCACTGGGCACTTATCCGTACGAAAATCCCTATTGTTTTACCTGTTTTTACAAGGAAATAAAATGTGAAAAAAATATTTCTACATCCCATGGCCTTTCCCAACCATTTAAATTTTTCTCTTACAGGTCTAACACTTCCGAAAAACCAATACAACACTCACCTGGAACAATATATAAAGCTAAACGAACCGTTCAATGGGCACTTATCCTTACGAAAATCCCTATTGATTTACCTGTTTTTACAAGGAAATAAAATGTGAAAAAAATATTTCTACATCCCATGGCCTTTCCCAACCATTTAAATTTTTCTCTTACAGGGCTAACACTTCCGAAAAACCAATACAACGCCCACCCGGAACAATATATAAAGCTAAACGAACCGTTTACTGGGTACTTACACGTACGAAAATCCCTATTGATTTACCTGTTTTTACAAGGAAATAAAATGTGGAAAAAATATTTCTACATCCCATGGCCTTTCCCAACCATTTACATTTTTCTCTTACAGGTCTAACACTTCCGAAAAACCAATACAACGCACACCCGGAACAATATATAAAGCTAAACGAACCGTTCACTGGGCACTTATCTGTACGAAAATCCCTATTGATTTACCTGTTTTTACAAGGAAATAAAATGTGAAAAAAATATTTCTACATCCCATGGCCATTCCCAACCATTTAAATTTTTCTCTTACAGGTCTAACACTTCCGAAAAACCAATACAACGCCCACCCGGAACAATATATAAAGCTAAACGAACCGTTCACTGGGCACTTATCCGTACGAAAATCCCTATTGTTTTACCTGTTTTTACAAGGAAATAAAATGTGAAAAAAATATTTCTACATCCCATGGCCTTTCCCAACCATTTAAATTTTTCTCTTACAGGTCTAACACTTCCTAAAAACCAATACAACACTCACCTGGAACAATATATAAAGCTAAACGAACCGTTCAATGGGCACTTATCCTTACGAAAATCCCTATTGATTTACCTGTTTTTACAAGGAAATAAAATGTGAAAAAAATATTTCTACATCCCATGGCCTTTCCCAACCATTTAAATTTTTCTCTTACAGGGCTAACACTTCCGAAAAACCAATACAACGCCCACCCGGAACAATATATAAAGCTAAACGAACCGTTTACTGGGTACTTACACGTACGAAAATCCCTATTGATTTACCTGTTTTTACAAGGAAATAAAATGTGGAAAAAATATTTCTACATCCCATGGCCTTTCCCAACCATTTACATTTTTCTCTTACAGGTCTAACACTTCCGAAAAACCAATACAACGCACACCCGGAACAATATATAAAGCTAAACGAACCGTTCACTGGGCACTTATCTGTACGAAAATCCCTATTGATTTACCTGTTTTTACAAGGAAATAAAATGTGAAAAAAATATTTCTACATCCCATGGCCATTCCCAACCATTTAAATTTTTCTCTTACAGGTCTAACACTTCCGAAAAACCAATACAACGCCCACCCGGAACAATATATAAAGCTAAACGAACCGTTCACTGGGTAGTTACACGTACGAAAATCCCTATTGATTTACCTGTTTTTACAAGGAAATAAAATGTGAAAAATATATTTCTACATCCCATGGCCTTTCCCAACCATTTAAATTTTTCTCTTACAGGTCTAACACTTCCGAAAAACAAATACAACACCCACCCGGAATAATATATAAAGTTAAACGAACCGTTCACTGGGTACTTATCCGTACGAAAATCCCTATTGATTTACCTGTTTTTACAAGGAAATAAAATGTGAAAAAAATATTTCTACATCCAATGGCCTTTCCCAACCATTTAAATTTTTCTCTTACAGGTCTAACACTTCCGAAAAACCAATACAACGCCCACCCGGAACAATATATAAAGCTAAACGAACCCTTTACTGGGTACTTACACGTACGAAAATCCCTATTGATTTACCTGTTTTTACAAGGAAATAAAATGTGAAAAAAATATTTCTACATCCCATGGCCTTTCCCAACCATTTAAATTTTTCTCTTACAGGTCTAACACTTCCGAAAAACCAATACAACACCCACCTGGAACAATATATAAAGCTAAACGAACCGTTCAATGGGCACTTATCCTTACGAAAATCCCTATTGATTTACCTGTTTTTACAAGGAAATAAAATGTGAAAAAAATATTTCTACATCCCATGGCCTTTCCCAACCATTTAAATTTTTCTCTTACAGGGCTAACACTTCCGAAAAACCAATACAACGCCCACCCGGAACAATATATAAAGCTAAACGAACCGTTTACTGGGTACTTACACGTACGAAAATCCCTATTGATTTACCTGTTTTTACAAGGAAATAAAATGTGGAAAAAATATTTCTACATCCCATGGCCTTTCCCAACCATTTAAATTTTTCTCTTACAGGTCTAACACTTCCGAAAAACCAATACAACGCACACCCGGAACAATATATAAAGCTAAACGAACCGTTCACTGGGCACTTATCTGTACGAAAATCCCTATTGATTTACCTGTTTTTACAAGGAAATAAAATGTGAAAAAAATATTTCTACATCCCATGGCCATTCCCAACCATTTAAATTTTTCTCTTACAGGTCTAACACTTCCGAAAAACCAATACAACGCCCACCCGGAACAATATATAAAGCTAAACGAACCGTTCACTGGGTAGTTACACGTACGAAAATCCCTATTGATTTACCTGTTTTTACAAGGAAATAAAATGTGAAAAATATATTTCTACATCCCATGGCCTTTCCCAACCATTTAAATTTTTCTCTTACAGGTCTAACACTTCCGAAAAACAAATACAACACCCACCCGGAATAATATATAAAGTTAAACGAACCGTTCACTGGGTACTTATCCGTACGAAAATCCCTATTGATTTACCTGTTTTTACAAGGAAATAAAATGTGAAAAAAATATTTCTACATCCAATGGCCTTTCCCAACCATTTAAATTTTTCTCTTACAGGTCTAACACTTCCGAAAAACCAATACAACGCCCACCCGGAACAATATATAAAGCTAAACGAACCCTTTACTGGGTACTTACACGTACGAAAATCCCTATTGATTTACCTGTTTTTACAAGGAAATAAAATGTGGAAAAAATATTTCTACATCCCATGGCCTTTCCCAACCATTTAAATTTTTCTCTTACAGGTCTAACACTTCCGAAAAACCAATACAACACCCACCCGGAACAATATATAAAGCTAAACGAACCGTTCACTGGGTACTTATCCGTCCGAAAATCCCTATTGATTTACCTGTTTTTACAAGGAAATAAAATGTGAAAAAAATATTTCTACATCCCATGGCCTTTCCCAACCGTTTAAATTTTTCTCTTACAGGTCTAACACTTCCGAAAAAACAATACAACGCCCACCCGGAACAATATATAAAGTTAAACGAACCATTCACTGGGCACTTATCTGTACGAAAATCCCTATTGATTTACATGTTTTTACAAGTAAATAAAATGTGAAAAAAATATTTCTACATTCCATGGCCTTTCCCAACCAGTTAAATTTGTCTCTTACAGGTCTAACACTTCCGAAAAACCAATACAACGCCCACCCGGAACAATATATAAAGCTAAACGAACTGTTCACTGGGTACTTATGCGTACGAAAATCCCTATTGATTTACCTGTTTTTACAAGGAAATAAAATATGAAAAAAATATTTCTACATCCCATGGCCTTTCCCAACCATTTAAATTTTTGTCTTACATGTCTAACACTTCCGAAAAACCAATACAACGCCCACCCGGAACAATATATAAAGCTAAACGAACCGTTCACTGGGTACTTATGCGTACGAAAATCCCTATTGATTTACCTGTTTTTACAAGGAAATAAAATGTGAAAAAAATATTTCTACATCCCATGGCCTTTCCCAACCATTTACATTTTTCTCTTACAGGTCTAACACTTCCGAAAAACCAATACAACGCCCACCCAGAACAATATATAAAGCTAAACGAACCGTTCACTGGGCACTTATCCGTACGAAAATCCGTATTGATTTACCTGTTTTTACAAGGAAATAAAATGTGAAAAAAAATTTTCTACATCCCATGGCCTTTCCCAACCATTTAAATTTTTGTCTTACATGTCTAACACTTCCGAAAAACCAATACAACGCCCACCCGGAACAATATATAAAGCTAAACGAACCGTTCACTGGGCCCTTATCTGTACGAAAATCCCTATTGATTTACCTGTTTTTACAAGGAAATAAAATGTGAAAAAAATATTTCTACATCCCATGGCCTTTCCCAACCATTTAAATTTTTCTCTAACAGGTCTAACACTTCCGAAAAACCCATACAACGCCCACCTGGAACAATATATAAAGCTAAACGAACCGTTCACTGGGCACTTATCTGTACGAAAATCCCTATTGATTTACCTGTTTTTACAAGGAAATAAAATGTGAAAAAAATATTTGTACATCCCATGGCCTTTCCCAACCATTTAAATTTTTCTCTAACAGGTCTAACACTTCCGAAAAACCAATACAACGCCCACCCGGAACAATATATAAAGCTAAACGAACCGTTCACTGGGCACTTATCCGTACGAAAATCCCTATTGATTTACCTGTTTTTACAAGGAAATAAAATGTGAAAAAATATTTCTACATCCCATGGCCTTTCCCAACCATTTAAATTTTTCTCTTACAGGTCTAACACTTCTGAAAAACCAATACAACGCCCACCCGGAACAATATATAAAGCTAAACAAACCGTTCACTGGGCACTTATCCGTACGAAAATCCCTATTGTTTTAACTGTTTTTACAAGGAAATAAAATGTGAAAAAAATATTTCTACATCCCATGGCCTTTCCCAACCATTTAAATTTTTCTCTTACAGGTCTAACTCTTCCGAAAAACCAATACAACGCCCACCTGGAACAATATATAAAGCTAAACGAACCGTTCAATGGGCACTTATCCTTACAAAAATCCCTATTGATTTACCTGTTTTTACAAGGAAATAAAATGTGAAAAAAATATTTCTACATCCCATGGCCTTTCCCAACCATTTAAATTTTTCTCTTACAGGTCTAACACTTCCGAAAAACCAATACAACGCCCACCCGGAACAATATATAAAGCTAAACGAACCGTTCACTGGGCACTTATCTGTACGAAAATCCCTATTGATTTACATGTTTTTACAAGGAAATAAAATGTGAAAAAAATATTTCTACATCCCATGGCCTTTCCCAACCATTTAAATTTGTCTCTTACAGGTCTAACACTTCCGAAAAACCAATACAACGCCCACCCGGAACAATATATAAAGATAAACGAACTGTTCACTGGGTACTTATGCGTACGAAAATCCCTATTGATTTACCTGTTTTTACAAGGAAATAAAATATGAAAAAAATATTTCTACATCCCATGGCCTTTCCCAACCATTTAAATTTTTGTCTTACATGTCTAACACTTCCGAAAAACCAATACAACGCCCACCCGGAACAATATATAAAGCTAAACGAACCGTTCACTGGGTACTTATGCGTACGAAAATCCCTATTGATTTACCTGTTTTTACAAGGAAATAAAATGTGAAAAAAATATTTCTACATCCCATGGCCTTTCCCAACCATTTACATTTTTCTCTTACAGGTCTAACACTTCCGAAAAACCAATACAACGCCCACCCGGAACAATATATAAAGCTAAACGAACCGTTCACTGGGCACTTATCCGTACGAAAATCCCTATTGATTTACCTGTTTTTACAAGGAAATAAAATGTGAAAAAAATTTTTCTACATCCCATGGCTTTCCCAACCATTTAAATTTTTGTCTTACATGTCTAACACTTCCGAAAAACCAATACAACTCCCACCCGGAACAATATATAAAGCTAAATGAACCGTTCACTGGGCACTTATCTGTACGAAAATCCCTATTGATTTACCTGTTTTTACAAGGAAATAAAATGTGAAAAAAATATTTCTACATCCCATGGCCTTTCCCAACCATTTAAATTTTTCTCTAACAGGTCTAACACTTCCGAAAAACCAATACAACGCCCACCTGGAACAATATATAAAGCTAAACGAACCGTTCACTGGGCACTTATCTGTACGAAAATCCCTATTGATTTACCTGTTTTTACAAGGAAATAAAATGTGAAAAAAATATTTCTACATCCCATGGCCTTTCCCAACCATTTAAATTTTTCTCTAACAGGTCTAACACTTCCGAAAAACCAATACAACGCCCACCCGGAACAATATATAAAGCTAAACGAACCGTTCACTGGGCACTTATCCGTACGAAAATCCCTATTGATTTACCTGTTTTTACAAGGAAATAAAATGTGAAAAAAATATTTCTACATCCCATGGCCTTTCCCAACCATTTAAATTTTTCTCTTACAGGTCTAACACTTCTGAAAAACCAATACAACGCCCACCCGGAACAATATATAAAGCTAAACAAACCGTTCACTGGGCACTTATCCGTACGAAAATCCCTATTGTTTTAACTGTTTTTACAAGGAAATAAAATGTGAAAAAAATATTTCTACATCCCATGGCCTTTCCCAACCATTTAAATTTTTCTCTTACAGGTCTAACTCTTCCGAAAAACCAATACAACGCCCACCTGGAACAATATATAAAGCTAAACGAACCGTTCAATGGGCACTTATCCTTACAAAAATCCCTATTGATTTACCTGTTTTTACAAGGAAATAAAATGTGAAAAAAATATTTCTACATCCCATGGCCTTTCCCAACCATTTAAATTTTTCTCTTACAGGTCTAACACTTCCGAAAAACCAATACAACGCCCACCCGGAACAATATATAAAGCTAAACGAACCGTTCACTGGGCACTTATCCGTTCAAAAATCCCTATTGTTTTACCTGTTTTTACAAGGAAATAAAATGTGAAAAAAATATTTCTACATCCCATGGCCTTTCCCAACCATTTAAATTTTTCTCTTACAGGTCTAACACTTCCGAAAAACCAATACAACGCCCACCCGGAACAATATATAAAGCTAAACGAACCGTTCACTGGGCACTTATCCGTACGAAAATCCCTATTGATTTACCTGTTTTTACAAGGAAATAAAATGTGAATAAAATATTTCTACATCCCATGGCCTTTCCCAACCATTTAAATTTTTGTCTTACATGTCTAACACTTCCGAAAAACCAATACAACGCCCACCCGGAACAATATATAAAGCTAAACGAACCGTTCACTGGGTACTTATGCGTACGAAAATCCCTATTGATTTACCTGTTTTTACAAGGAAATAAAATGTGAAAAAAATATTTCTACATCCCATGGCCTTTCCCAACCATTTACATTTTTCTCTTACAGGTCTAACACTTCCGAAAAACCAATACAACGCCCACCCGGAACAATATATAAAGCTAAACGAACCGTTCACTGGGCACTTATCCGTACGAAAATCCCTATTGATTTACCTGTTTTTACAAGGAAATAAAATGTGAAAAAAATTTTTCTACATCCCATGGCCTTTCCCAACCATTTAAATTTTTGTCTTACATGTCTAACACTTCCGAAAAACCAATACAACTCCCACCCGGAACAATATATAAAGCTAAATGAACCGTTCACTGGGCACTTATCTGTACGAAAATCCCTATTGATTTACCTGTTTTTACAAGGAAATAAAATGTGAAAAAAATATTTCTACATCCCATGGCCTTTCCCAACCATTTAAATTTTTCTCTTACAGGTCTAACAGTTCTGAAAAACCAATACAACGCCTACCCGGAACAATTTATAAAGCTAAACGAACCGTTCACTGGGCACTTATCCGTACGAAAATCCCTATTGATTTACCTGTTTTTACAAGGAAATAAAATGTGAAAAAAATATTTCTACATACCATGTCCTTTCCCATCCATTTAAATTTTTCTCTTACAGGTCTAACACTTCCGAAAAACAAATACAACACCCACCCGGAACAATATATAAAGCTAAACGAACCGTTAACTGGGTACTTATCCGTAAGAACATCCCTATTGATTTATCTGTTTTTACAAGGAAGTAAAATGTGAAAAAAATATTTCTACATCCCATGGCCTTTCCCAAGCATTTAAATTTTTTTCTTACAGGTCTAACACTTCCGAAAAACCAATACAACGCCCACCCAGAACAATATATAAAGCTAAACGAACCGTTCACTGGGTACTTATCCGTACGAAAATCCCTATTGATTTACCTGTTTTTAAAAGGAAGTAAAATGTGAAAAAAATATTTCTACATCCCATGGCCTTTCCCAACCATTTAAATTTTTCTCTTACAGGTCTAACTCTTCCGAAAAACCAATACAAAGCCCACCCGGAACAATATATAAAGCTAAACGAACCGTTCACTGGGCACTTATCCGTACGAAAATCCCTATTGATTTACCTGTTTTTACAAGGAAATAAAATGTGAAAAAAATATTTCTACATCCAATGGCCTTTCCCAACCATTTAAATTTTTCTCTTACAGGTCTAACACTTGTGAGAAACCAATACAACGCCCACCCGGAACAATATATAAAGCTAAACGAACCGTTCACTGGGTACTTATCCGTACGAAAATCCCTATTGATTTACCTGTTTTTACTAGGAAATAAAATGTGAAAAAAATATTTCTACATCCCATGGCCTTTCCCAACCATTTAAATTTTTCTTTTACAGGTCTAACACTTCCGAAAAACCAATACAACGCCCACCCGGAACAATATATAAAGCTAAACGAACCGTTCACTGGGTACTTATCCGTACGAAAAACCCTATTGATTTACCTGTTTTTACAAGGAAATAAAATGTGAAAAAAATATTTCTACATCCCATGGCCTTTCCCAACCATTTAAATTTTTCTCTTACAGGTCTAACACTTCTGAAAAACCAATACAACACCCACCCGGAACAATATATAAAGCTAAACGAACCTTTCACTGGGCATTTATCAGTACGAAAATCCCTATTGATTTACCTGTTTTTACAAGGAAATAAAATGTGAAAAAAATATTTCTACATCCCATGGCCTTTCCCAACCATTTAAATTTTTCTCTTACAGGTCTAACACTTCCGAAAAACCAATACAACGCCCACCCGGAACAATATATAAAGCTAAACGAACCGTTCACTGGGCACTTATCCGTACGAAAATCCCTATTGATTTACCTGTTTTTACAAGGAAATAAAATGTGAAAAAAATATTTCTACATCCCATGGCCATTTCCAACCATTTAAAATTTTCTCTTACAGGTCTAACACTTCCGAAAAACCAATACAACGCCCACCCGGAACAATATATAAAGCTAAACGAACCGTTCACTTGGTACTTATGCGTACGAAAATCCCTATTGATTTACCAGTTTTTACAAGGAAATAAAATATGAAAAAAATATTTCTACATCCCATGGCCTTTCCCAACCATTTAAATTTTTCTCTTACAGGTCTAACACTTCTGAAAAACCAATACAACGCCCACCCGGAACAATATATAAAGCTAAACGAACCGTTCACTGGGCACTTATCCGTACAAAAATCCCTATTGTTTTACCTGTTTTTACAAGGAAATAAAATGTGAAAAAAATATTATTACATCCCATGGCCTTTCCCAACCATTTAAATTTTTCTCTTACAGGTCTAACACTTCCGAAAAACCAATACAACGCCCACCCGGAACAATATATAAAGCTAAACGAACCGTTCACTGGGCACTTATCCGTACGAAAATCCCTATTGATTTACCTGTTTTTACAAGGAAATAAAATGTGAAAAAAATATTTCTACATCCCATGGCCATTCCCAACCATTTAAATTTTTCTCTTACAGGTCTAACACTTCCGAAAAACCAATACAACGCCCACCCGGAACAATATATAAAGCTAAACGAACCGTTCACTGGGTACTTATGCGTACGAAAATCCCTATTGATTTACCAGTTTTTACAAGGAAATAAAATATGAAAAAAATATTTCTACATCTCATGGCCTTTCCCAACCATTTAAATTTTTCTCTTACAGGTCTAACACTTCTGAAAAACCAATACAACGCCCACCCAGAACAATATATAAAGCTAAACGAACCGTTCACTGGGCACTTATCCGTTCAAAAATCCCTATTGTTTTACCTGTTTTGACAAGGAAATAAAATGTGAAAAAAATATTTCTACATCCCATGGCCTTTCCAAACCATTTAAATTTTTCTCTTACAGGTCTAACACTTCCGAAAAACCAATACAACGCCCACCTGGAACAATATATAAAGCTAAACGAACCGTTCACTGGGCACATCTGTACGAAAATCCCTATTGATTTACCTGTTTTTACAAGGAAATAAAATGTGAAAAAAATATTTCTACATCCCATGGCCTTTCCCAACCATTTAAATTTTTCTCTAACAGGTCTAACACTTCCGAAAAACCAATACAACGCCCACCCGGAACAATATATAAAGCTAAACGAACCGTTCACTGGGCACTTATCCGTACGAAAATCCCTATTGATTTACCTGTTTTTACAAGGAAATAAAATGTGAAAAAAATATTTCTACATCCCATGGCCTTTCCCAACCATTTAAATTTTTCTCTTACAGGTCTAACACTTCTGAAAAACCAATACAACGCCCACCCGGAACAATATATAAAGCTAAACAAACCGTTCACTGGGCACTTATCCGTACGAAAATCCCTATTGTTTTAACTGTTTTTACAAGGAAATAAAATGTGAAAAAAATATTTCTACATCCCATGGCCTTTCCCAACCATTTAAATTTTTCTCTTACAGGTCTAACACTTCCGAAAAACCAATACAACGCCCACCTGGAACAATATATAAAGCTAAACGAACCGTTCAATGGGCACTTATCCTTACAAAAATCCCTATTGATTTACCTGTTTTTACAAGGAAATAAAATGTGAAAAAAATATTTCTACATCCCATGGCCTTTCCCAACCATTTAAATTTTTCTCTTACAGGTCTAACACTTCCGAAAAACCAATACAACGCCCACCCGGAACAATATATAAAGCTAAACGAACCGTTCACTGGGCACTTATCTGTACGAAAATCCCTATTGATTTACCTGTTTTTACAAGGAAATAAAATGTGAAAAAAATATTTCTACATCCCATGGCCTTTCCCAACCATTAAATTTTTCTCTTACAGGTCTAACACTTCCGAAAAACCAATACAACGCCCACCCGGAACAATATATAAAGCTAAACGAACCGTTCACTGGGCACTTATCCGTTCAAAAATCCCTATTGTTTTACCTGTTTTTACAAGGAAATAAAATGTGAAAAAAATATTTCTACATCCCATGGCCTTTCCCAACCATTTAAATTTTTCTCTTACAGGTCTAACACTTCCGAAAAACCAATACAACGCCCACCCGGAACAATATATAAAGCTAAACGAACCGTTCACTGGGCACTTATCCGTACGAAAATCCCTATTGATTTACCTGTTTTTACAAGGAAATAAAATGTGAATAAAATATTTCTACATCCCATGGCCTTTCCCAACCATTTAAATTTTTCTCTTACAGGTCTAACACTTCCGAAAAACCAATACAACGCCCACCCGGAACAATATATAAAGCTAAACGAACCGTTCACTGGGCACTTATCTGTACGAAAATCCCTATTGATTTACCTGTTTTTACAAGGAAATAAAATGTGAAAAAAATATTTCTACATCCCATGGCCATTCCCAACCATTTACGTTTTTCTCTTACAGGTCTAACACTTCCGAAAAACCAATACAACGCCCACCCGGAACAATATATAAAGCTAAACGAACCGTTCACTGGGTAGTTACACGTACGAAAATCCCTATTGATTTACCTGTTTTTACAAGGAAATAAAATGTGAAAAAAATATTTCTACATCCCATGGCCTTTCCCAACCATTTAAATTTTTCTCTTACAGGTCTAACACTTCCGAAAAACCAATACAACGCCCACCCGGAACAATATATAAAGCTAAACGAACCGTTCACTGGGCACTTATCTGTACGAAAATCCCTATTGATTTACCTGTTTTTACAAGGAAATAAAATGTGAAAAAAATATTTCTACATCCCATGGCCATTCCCAACCATTTAAAATTTTCTCTTACAGGTCTAACACTTCCGAAAAACCAATACAACGCCCACCCGGAACAATATATAAAGCTAAACGAACTGTTCACTGGGTACTTATCCGTACGAAAATCCCTATTGATTTACCTGTTTTTACAAGGAAATAAAATGTGAAAAAAATATTTCTACATCCCATGGCCTTTCCCAACCATTTAAATTTTTCTCTTACAGGTCTAACACTTCCGAAAAACCAATACAACGCCCACCCGGAACAATATATAAAGCTAAACGAACCGTTCACTGGGCACTTATCTGTACGAAAATCCCTATTGATTTACCTGTTTTTACAAGGAAATAAAATGTGAAAAAAATATTTCTACATCCCATGGCCTTTCCCAACCATTTAAATTTTTCTCTTACAGGTCTAACACTTCCGAAAAACCAATACAACACCCACCTGGAACAATATATAAAGCTAAACGAACCGTTCAATGGGCACTTATCCTTACGAAAATCCCTATTGATTTACCTGTTTTTACAAGGAAATAATATGTGAAAAAAATATTTCTACATCCCATGGCCTTTCCCAACCATTTAAATTTTTCTCTTACAGGTCTAACACTTCCGAAAAACCAATACAACGCCCACCCAGAACAATATATAAAGCTAAACGAACCGTTCACTGGGCACTTATCTGTACGAAAATCCCTATTGATTTACCTGTTTTTACAAGGAAATAAAATGTGAAAAGAATATTTCTACATCCCATGGCCATTCCCAACCATTTAATTTTTTCTCTTACAGGTCTAACACTTCCGAAAAACCAATACAACGCCCACCCGGAACAATATATAAAGCTAAACGAACCGTTCACTGGGTAGTTACACGTACGAAAATCCCTATTGATTTACCTGTTTTTACAAGGAAATAAAATGTGAAAAAAATATTTCTACATCCCATGGCCTTTCCCAACCATTTAAATTTTTCTCTTACAGGTCTAACACTTCCGAAAAACCAATACAACACCCACCTGGAACAATATATAAAGCTAAAAGAACCGTTCAATGGGCACTTATCCTTACGAAAATCCCTATTGATCTACCTGTTTTTACAAGGAAATAAAATGTGAAAAAAATATTTCTACATCCCATGGCCTTTCCCAACCATTTAAATTTTTCTCTTACAGGTCTAACACTTCCGAAAAACCAATACAACGCCCACCCGGAACAATATATAAAGCTAAACGAACTGTTCACTGGGCACTTATCCGTACGAAAATCCCTATTGATTTACCTGTTTTTACAAGGAAATAAAATGTGAAAAAAATATTTCTACATCCCATGGCCATTCCCAACCATTTAAGTTTTTCTCTTACAGGTCTAACACTTCCGAAAAACCAATACAACGCCCACCCGGAACAATATATAAAGCTAAACGAACCGTTCACTGGGTAGTTACACGTACGAAAATCCCTATTGATTTACCTGTTTTTACAAGGAAATAAAATGTGAAAAAAATATTTCTACATCCCATGGCCTTTCCCAACCATTTAAATTTTTCTCTTACAGGTCTAACACTTCCGAAAAACCAATACAACGCCCACCCGGAACAATATATAAAGCTAAACGAACCGTTCACTGGGCACTTATCCGTTCAAAAATCCCTATTGTTTTACCTGTTTTTACAAGGAAATAAAATGTGAAAAAAATATTTCTACATCCCATGGCCTTTCCCAACCATTTAAATTTTTCTCTTACAGGTCTAACACTTCCGAAAAACCAATACAACGCCCACCCGGAACAATATATAAAGCTAAACGAACCGTTCACTGGGCACTTATCTGTACGAAAATCCCTATTGATTTACCTGTTTTTACAAGGAAATAAAATGTGAAAAAAATATTTCTACATCCCATGGCCATTCCCAACCATTTACGTTTTTCTCTTACAGGTCTAACACTTCCGAA
This sequence comes from Paroedura picta, assembly GCF_049243985.1. NCBI lineage: Eukaryota > Metazoa > Chordata > Lepidosauria > Squamata > Gekkonidae > Paroedura > Paroedura picta. The sequence continues at coordinate 17,563,599 of NC_135372.1, forward strand.
AAACCAATACAACGCCCACCCGGAACAATATATAAAGCTAAACGAACCGTTCACTGGGTAGTTACACGTACGAAAATCCCTATTGATTTACCTGTTTTTACAAGGAAATAAAATGTGAAAAAAATATTTCTACATCCCATGGCCTTTCCCAACCATTTAAATTTTTCTCTTACAGGTCTAACACTTCCGAAAAACCAATACAACGCCCACCCGGAACAATATATAAAGCTAAACGAACCGTTCACTGGGCACTTATCTGTACGAAAATCCCTATTGATTTACCTGTTTTTACAAGGAAATAAAATGTGAAAAAAATATTTCTACATCCCATGGCCTTTCCCAACCATTTAAATTTTTCTCTTACAGGTCTAACACTTCCGAAAAACCAATACAACACCCACCTGGAACAATATATAAAGCTAAACGAACCGTTCAATGGGCACTTATCCTTACGAAAATCCCTATTGATTTACCTGATTTTACAAGGAAATAATATGTGAAAAAAATATTTCTACATCCCATGGCCTTTACCCAACCATTTAAATTTTTCTCTTACAGGTCTAACACTTCCGAAAAACCAATAAAACGCCCACCCGGAACAATATATAAAGCTAAACGAACCGTTCACTGGGCACTTATCTGTACGAAAATCCCTATTGATTTACCTGTTTTTACAAGGAAATAAAATGTGAAAAGAATATTTCTACATCCCATGGCCATTCCCAACCATTTAAGTTTTTCTCTTACAGGTCTAAGACTTCCGAAAAACCAATACAACGCCCACCCGGAACAATATATAAAGCTAAACGAACCGTTCACTGGGTAGTTACACGTACGAAAATCCCTATTGATTTACCTGTTTTTACAAGGAAATAAAATGTGAAAAAAATATTTCTACATCCCATGGCCTTTCCCAACCATTTAAATTTTTCTCTTACAGGTCTAACACTTCCGAAAAACCAATACAACGCCCACCCGGAACAATATATAAAGCTAAACGAACCGTTCACTGGGCACTTATCCGTATGAAAATCCCTATTGATTTACCTGTTTTTACAAGGAAATAAAATGTGAAAAAAATATTTCTACATCCAATGGCCTTTCCCAACCATTTAAATTTTTCTCTTACAGGTCTAACACTTCCGAAAAACCAATACAACGCCCACCCGGAACAATATATAAAGCTAAACGAACTGTTCACTGGGCACTTATCTGTACGAAAATCCCTATTGATGTACCTGTTTTTACAAGGAAATAAAATGTGAAAAAAATATTTCTACATCCCATGGCCATTCCCAACCATTTAAGTTTTTCTCTTACAGGTCTAACACTTCCGAAAAACCAATACAACGCCCACCCGGAACAATATATAAAGCTAAACGAACCGTTCACTGGGTAGTTACACGTACGAAAATCCCTATTGATTTACCTGTTTTTACAAGGAAATAAAATGTGAAAAAAATATTTCTACATCCCATGGCCTTTCCCAACCATTTAAATTTTTCTCTTACAGGTCTAACACTTCCGAAAAACCAATACAACGCCCACCCGGAACAATATATAAAGCTAAACGAACCGTTCACTGGGCACTTATCCGTACGAAAATCCCTATTGATTTACCTGTTTTTACAAGGAAATAAAATGTGAAAAAAATATTTCTACATACCATGGCCTTTCCCAACCATTTAAATTTTTCTCTTACAGGTCTAACACTTCCGAAAAACAAATACAACACCCACCCGGAACAATATATAAAGCTAAACGAACCGTTAACTCGGTACTTATCCGTTAGAAAATCCCTATTGATTTATCTGTTTTTACAAGGAAGTAAAATGTGAAAAAAATATTTCTACATCCCATGGCCTTTCCCAACCATTTAAATTTTTCTCTTACAGGTCTAACACTTCCGAAAAACCAATACAACGCCCACCCAGAACAATATATAACGCTAAACGAACCGTTCACTGGGTAATTATCCGTACGAAAATCCCTATTGATTTACCTGTTTTTAAAAGGAAGTAAAATGTGAAAAAAATATTTCTACATCCCATGGCCTTTCCCAACCATTTAAAATTTTCTCTTACAGGTCTAACACTTCCGAAAAACCAATACAACGCCCACCCGGAACAATATATAAAGCTAAACGGACCGTTCACTGGGTACTTATCCGTACGAAAATTCCTATTGATTTACCTGTTTTTACAAGGAAATAAAATGTGGAAAAAATATTTCTACATCCCATGGCCTTTCCCAACCATTTAAATTTTTCTCTTACAGGTCTAACACTTCCGAAAAACCAATACAAAGCCCACCCGGAACAATATATAAAGCTAAACGAACCGTTCACTGGGCACTTATCCGTACGAAAATCCCTATTGATTTACCTGTTTTTACAAGGAAATAAAATGTGGAAAAAATATTTCTACATCCCATGGCCTTTCCCAACCATTTAAATTTTTCTCTTACAGGTCTAACACTTCCGAAAAACCAATACAAAGCCCACCCGGAACAATATATAAAGCTAAACGAACCGTTCACTGGGTACTTATCCGTACGAAAATCCCTATTGATTTACCTGTTTTTACAAGGAAATAAAATGTGAAAAAAATATTTCTACATCCAATGGCCTTTCCCAACCATTTAAATTTTTCTCTTACAGGTCTAACACTTGTGAGAAACCAATACAACGCCCACCCGGAACAATATATAAAGCTAAACGAACCGTTCACTGGGTACTTATCCGTACGAAAATCCCTATTGATTTACCTGTTTTTACAAGGAAATAAAATGTGAAAAAAATATTTCTACATCCCATGGCCTTTCTCAACCGTTTAAATTTTTGTCTTACATGTCTAACACTTCCGAAAAACCAATACAACGCCCACCCGGAACAATATATAAAGCTAAACGAACCGTTCACTGGGCACTTATCCGTACCAAAATCCCTATAGATTTACCTGTTTTTACAAGGAAATAAAATGTGAAAAAAATATTTCTACATCCAATGGCCTTTCCCAACCATTTAAATTTTTCTCTTACAGGTCTAGCACTTCTGAGAAACCAATACAATGCGCACCTGGAACAATATATAAAGCTAAACGAACCGTTCACTGGGTACTTATCCGTACGAAAATCCCTATTGATTTACCTGTTTTTCCAAGGAATTAAAATGTGAAAAAAATATTTCTACATCCCATGGCCTTTCCCAACCATTTAAATTTTTCTCTTACAGGTCTAACACTTCGGAAAAACCAATACAACGCCTACCCGGAACAATATATAAAGCTAAACGAACCGTTCACTGGGCACTTATCCGTACGAAAATCCCTATTGATTTACGTGTTTTTACAAGGAAATAAAATGTGAAAAAAATATTTCTACATACCATGGCCTTTCCCAACCATTTAAATTTTTCTCTTACAGGTCTAACACTTCCGAAAAACAAATACAACACCCACCCGGAACAATATATAAAGCTAAACGAACCGTTAACTGGGTACTTATCCGTAAGAAAATCCCTATTGATTTACCTGTTTTTAAAAGGAAGTAAAATGTGAAAAAAATATTTCTACATACCATGGCCTTTCCCAACCATTTAAAATTTTCTCTTACAGGTCTAACACTTCCAAAAAACCAATACAACGCCCACCCGGAACAATATATAAAGCTAAACGGACCGTTCACTGGGTACTTATCCGTACGAAAATTCCTATTGATTTACCTGTTTTTACAAGGAAATAAAATGTGGAAAAAATATTTCTACATCCCATGGCCTTTCCCAACCATTTAAATGTTTCTCTTAAAGGTCTAACACTTCCGAAAAACCAATACAAAGCCCACCCGGAACAATATATAAAGCTAAACGAACCGTTCACTGGGCACTTATCCGTACGAAAATCCCTATTGATTTACCTGTTTTTACAAGGAAATAAAATGTGAAAAAAATATTTCTACATCCAATGGCCTTTCCCAACCATTAAAATTTTTCTCTTACAGGCCTAACACTTCCGAAAAACCAATACAACGCCCACCCGGAACAATATATAAAGCTAAACGAACCGTTCACTGGGTACTTACCCGTACGAAAATCCCTATTGATTTACCTCTTTTTACAAGGAAATAAAATGTGAAAAAAATATTTCTACATCCCATGGCCTTTCCCAACCATTTAAATTTTTCTCTTACAGGTCTAACACTTCTGAAAAACCAATACAACGCCCACCCGGAACAATATATAAAGCTAAACGAACCGTTCACTGGGCACTTATCTGTACCAAAATCCCTATTGATTTACGTGTTTTTACAAGGAAATAAAATGTGAAAAAAATATTTCTACATCCCATGGCCTTTCCCAACCATTTAAATTTTTGTCTTACATGTCTAACACTTCCGAAAAACCAATACAACGCCCACCCGGAACAATATATAAAGCTAAACGAACCGTTCACTGGGCACTTATCTGTACCAAAATCCCTATTGATTTACGTGTTTTTACAAGGAAATAAAATGTGAAAAAAATATTTCTACATCCAATGGCCTTTCCCAACCATTTAAATTTTTCTCTTACAGGTCTAACACTTCCGAGAAACCAATACAATGCGCACCCGGAACAATATATAAAGCTAAACGAACCGTTCACTGGGTACTTATCCGTACGAAAATCCCTATTGATTTACATGTTTTTACAAGGAATTAAAATGTGAAAAAAATATTTCTACATCCCATGGCCTTTCCCAACCATTTAAATTTTCTCTTACAGGTCTAACACTTCCGAAAAACCAATACAACGCCCACCCGGAACAATATATAAAGCTAAACGAACCGTTCACTGGGCACTTATCTGTACGAAAATCCCTATTGATTTACGTGTTTTTACAAGGAAATAAAATGTGAAAAAAATATTTCTACATCCCATGGCCTTTCCCAACCATTAAAATTTTTGTCTTACATGTCTAACACTTCCGAAAAACCAATACAACGCCCACCCGGAACAATATATAAAGCTAAACGAACCGTTCACTGGGCACTTATCCGTACGAAAATCCCTATTGATTTACCTGCTTTTACAAGGAAATAAAATGTGAAAAAAATATTTCTACATCCAATGGCCTTTCCCAACCATTTAAATTTTTCTCTTACAGGTCTAGCACTTCTGAGAAACCAATACAACACCCACCTGGAACAATATATAAAGCTAAACGAACCGTTCACTGGGTACTTATCCGTACGAAAATCCCTATTGATTTACCTGTTTTTACAAGGAATTAAAATGTGAAAAAAATATTTCTACATCCCATGGCCTTTCCCAACCATTTAAATTTTTCTCTTACAGGTCTAACACTTCCGAAAAACCAATACAACGCCCACCCGGAACAATATATAAAGCTAAACGAACCGTTCACTGGGTAGTTATCCGTACGAAAATCCCTATTGATTTACCTGTTTTTACAAGGAAATAAAATGTGAAAAAAATATTTCTACATCCCATGGCCTTTCCCAACCATTTAAATTTTTCTCTTACAGGTCTAACACTTCGGAAAAACCAATACAACGCCTACCCGGAACAATATATAAAGCTAAACGAACCGTTCACTGGGCACTTAACCGTACGAAAATCCCTATTGATTTACGTGTTTTTACAAGGAAATAAAATGTGAAAAAAATATTTCTACATACCATGGCCTTTCCCAACCATTTAAATTTTTCTCTTACAGGTCTAACACTTCCGAAAAACAAATACAACACCCACCCGGAACAATATATAAAGCTAAACGAACCGTTAACTGGGTACTTATCCGTAAGAAAATCCCTATTGATTTATCTGTTTTTACAAGGAAAAAAAATGTGAAAAAATATTTCTACATCCCATGGCCTTTCCCAACCATTTAAATTTTTCTCTTACAGGTCTAAGACTTCCGAAAAACCAATACAATACCCACCCGGAACAATATATAACGCTAAACGAACCGTTCACTGGGTAATTATCCGTACGAAAATCCCTATTGATTTACCTGTTTTTAAAAGGAAGTAAAATGTGAAAAAAATATTTCTACATCCCATGGCCTTTCCCAACCATTTAAAATTTTCTCTTACAGGTCTAACACTTCCGAAAAACCAATACAACGCCCACCCGGAACAATATATAAAGCTAAACGGACCGTTCACTGGGTACTTATCCGTACGAAAATTCCTATTGATTTACCTGTTTTTACAAGGAAATAAAATGTGGAAAAAATATTTCTACATCCCATGGCCTTTCCCAACCATTTAAATTTTTCTCTTACAGGTCTAACACTTCCGAAAAACCAATACAAAGCCCACCCGGAACAATATATAAAGCTAAACGAACCGTTCACTGGGCACTTATCCGTACGAAAATCCCTATTGATTTACCTGTTTTTACAAGGAAATAAAATGTGGAAAAAATATTTCTACATCCCATGGCCTTTCCCAACCATTTAAATTTTTCTCTTACAGGTCTAACACTTCCGAAAAACCAATACAAAGCCCACCCGGAACAATATATAAAGCTAAACGAACCGTTCACTGGGTACTTATCCGTACGAAAATCCCTATTGATTTACCTGTTTTTACAAGGAAATAAAATGTGAAAAAAATATTTCTACATCCAATGGCCTTTCCCAACCATTTAAATTTTTCTCTTACAGGTCTAACACTTGTGAGAAACCAATACAACGCCCACCCGGAACAATATATAAAGCTAAACGAACCGTTCACTGGGTACTTATCCGTACGAAAATCCCTATTGATTTACCTGTTTTTACAAGGAAATAAAATGTGAAAAAAATATTTCTACATCCCATGGCCTTTCTCAACCGTTTAAATTTTTGTCTTACATGTCTAACACTTCCGAAAAACCAATACAACGCCCACCCGGAACAATATATAAAGCTAAACGAACCGTTCACTGGGCACTTATCCGTACCAAAATCCCTATAGATTTACCTGTTTTTACAAGGAAATAAAATGTGAAAAAAATATTTCTACATCCAATGGCCTTTCCCAACCATTTAAATTTTTCTCTTACAGGTCTAGCACTTCTGAGAAACCAATACAATGCGCACCTGGAACAATATATAAAGCTAAACGAACCGTTCACTGGGTACTTATCCGTACGAAAATCCCTATTGATTTACCTGTTTTTCCAAGGAATTAAAATGTGAAAAAAATATTTCTACATCCCATGGCCTTTCCCAACCATTTAAATTTTTCTCTTACAGGTCTAACACTTCGGAAAAACCAATACAACGCCTACCCGGAACAATATATAAAGCTAAACGAACCGTTCACTGGGCACTTATCCGTACGAAAATCCCTATTGATTTACGTGTTTTTACAAGGAAATAAAATGTGAAAAAAATATTTCTACATACCATGGCCTTTCCCAACCATTTAAATTTTTCTCTTACAGGTCTAACACTTCCGAAAAACAAATACAACACCCACCCGGAACAATATATAAAGCTAAACGAACCGTTAACTGGGTACTTATCCGTAAGAAAATCCCTATTGATTTACCTGTTTTTAAAAGGAAGTAAAATGTGAAAAAAATATTTCTACATACCATGGCCTTTCCCAACCATTTAAAATTTTCTCTTACAGGTCTAACACTTCCAAAAAACCAATACAACGCCCACCCGGAACAATATATAAAGCTAAACGGACCGTTCACTGGGTACTTATCCGTACGAAAATTCCTATTGATTTACCTGTTTTTACAAGGAAATAAAATGTGGAAAAAATATTTCTACATCCCATGGCCTTTCCCAACCATTTAAATGTTTCTCTTAAAGGTCTAACACTTCCGAAAAACCAATACAAAGCCCACCCGGAACAATATATAAAGCTAAACGAACCGTTCACTGGGCACTTATCCGTACGAAAATCCCTATTGATTTACCTGTTTTTACAAGGAAATAAAATGTGAAAAAAATATTTCTACATCCAATGGCCTTTCCCAACCATTAAAATTTTTCTCTTACAGGCCTAACACTTCCGAAAAACCAATACAACGCCCACCCGGAACAATATATAAAGCTAAACGAACCGTTCACTGGGTACTTACCCGTACGAAAATCCCTATTGATTTACCTCTTTTTACAAGGAAATAAAATGTGAAAAAAATATTTCTACATCCCATGGCCTTTCCCAACCATTTAAATTTTTCTCTTACAGGTCTAACACTTCTGAAAAACCAATACAACGCCCACCCGGAACAATATATAAAGCTAAACGAACCGTTCACTGGGCACTTATCTGTACCAAAATCCCTATTGATTTACGTGTTTTTACAAGGAAATAAAATGTGAAAAAAATATTTCTACATCCCATGGCCTTTCCCAACCATTTAAATTTTTGTCTTACATGTCTAACACTTCCGAAAAACCAATACAACGCCCACCCGGAACAATATATAAAGCTAAACGAACCGTTCACTGGGCACTTATCTGTACCAAAATCCCTATTGATTTACGTGTTTTTACAAGGAAATAAAATGTGAAAAAAATATTTCTACATCCAATGGCCTTTCCCAACCATTTAAATTTTTCTCTTACAGGTCTAACACTTCCGAGAAACCAATACAATGCGCACCCGGAACAATATATAAAGCTAAACGAACCGTTCACTGGGTACTTATCCGTACGAAAATCCCTATTGATTTACATGTTTTTACAAGGAATTAAAATGTGAAAAAAATATTTCTACATCCCATGGCCTTTCCCAACCATTTAAATTTTCTCTTACAGGTCTAACACTTCCGAAAAACCAATACAACGCCCACCCGGAACAATATATAAAGCTAAACGAACCGTTCACTGGGCACTTATCTGTACGAAAATCCCTATTGATTTACGTGTTTTTACAAGGAAATAAAATGTGAAAAAAATATTTCTACATCCCATGGCCTTTCCCAACCATTAAAATTTTTGTCTTACATGTCTAACACTTCCGAAAAACCAATACAACGCCCACCCGGAACAATATATAAAGCTAAACGAACCGTTCACTGGGCACTTATCCGTACGAAAATCCCTATTGATTTACCTGCTTTTACAAGGAAATAAAATGTGAAAAAAATATTTCTACATCCAATGGCCTTTCCCAACCATTTAAATTTTTCTCTTACAGGTCTAGCACTTCTGAGAAACCAATACAACACCCACCTGGAACAATATATAAAGCTAAACGAACCGTTCACTGGGTACTTATCCGTACGAAAATCCCTATTGATTTACCTGTTTTTACAAGGAATTAAAATGTGAAAAAAATATTTCTACATCCCATGGCCTTTCCCAACCATTTAAATTTTTCTCTTACAGGTCTAACACTTCCGAAAAACCAATACAACGCCCACCCGGAACAATATATAAAGCTAAACGAACCGTTCACTGGGTAGTTATCCGTACGAAAATCCCTATTGATTTACCTGTTTTTACAAGGAAATAAAATGTGAAAAAAATATTTCTACATCCCATGGCCTTTCCCAACCATTTAAATTTTTCTCTTACAGGTCTAACACTTCGGAAAAACCAATACAACGCCTACCCGGAACAATATATAAAGCTAAACGAACCGTTCACTGGGCACTTAACCGTACGAAAATCCCTATTGATTTACGTGTTTTTACAAGGAAATAAAATGTGAAAAAAATATTTCTACATACCATGGCCTTTCCCAACCATTTAAATTTTTCTCTTACAGGTCTAACACTTCCGAAAAACAAATACAACACCCACCCGGAACAATATATAAAGCTAAACGAACCGTTAACTGGGTACTTATCCGTAAGAAAATCCCTATTGATTTATCTGTTTTTACAAGGAAAAAAAATGTGAAAAAATATTTCTACATCCCATGGCCTTTCCCAACCATTTAAATTTTTCTCTTACAGGTCTAAGACTTCCGAAAAACCAATACAATACCCACCCGGAACAATATATAACGCTAAACGAACCGTTCACTGGGTAATTATCCGTACGAAAATCCCTATTGATTTACCTGTTTTTAAAAGGAAGTAAAATGTGAAAAAAATATTTCTACATACCATGGCCTTTCCCAACCATTTAAATTTTTCTCTTACAGGTCTAACACTTCCAAAAAACCAATACAACGCCCACCCGGAACAATATATAAAGCTAAACGGACCGTTCACTGGGTACTTATCCGTACGAAAATTCCTATTGATTTACCTGTTTTTACAAGGAAATAAAATGTGGAAAAAATATTTCTACATCCCATGGCCTTTCCCAACCATTTAAATGTTTCTCTTACAGGTCTAACACTTCCGAAAAACAAATACAAAGCCCACCCGGAACAATATATAAAGCTAAACGAACCGTTCACTGGGCACTTATCCGTACGAAAATCCCTATTGATTTACCTGTTTTTACAAGGAAATAAAATGTGAAAAAAATATTTCTACATCCAATGGCCTTTCCCAACCATTAAAATTTTTCTCTTACAGGCCTAACACTTCCGAAAAACCAATACAATGCGCACCCGGAACAATATATAAAGCTAAACGAACCGTTCACTGGGTACTTATCCGTACGAAAATCCCTATTGATTTACCTGTTTTTACAAGGAAATAAAATGTGAAAAAAATATTTCTACATCCCATGGCCTTTCCCAACCATTTAAATTTTTCTCTTACAGGTCTAACACTTCCGAAAAACCAATACAACGCCCACCCGGAACAATATATAAAGCTAAACGAACCGTTCACTGGGTAGTTACACGTACGAAAATCCCTATTGATTTACCTGATTTTACAAGGAAATAAAATGTGAAAAAAATATTTCTACATCCCATGGCCTTTCCCAACCATTTAAATTTTTCTCTTACAGGTCTAACACTTCCGAAAAACCAATACAACACCCACCTGGAACAATATATAAAGCTAAACGAACCGTTCAATGGGCACTTATCCTTACGAAAATCCCTATTGATTTACCTGTTTTTACAAGGAAATAAAATGTGAAAAAAATATTTCTACATCCCATGGCCTTTCCCAACCATTTAAATTTTTCTCTTACAGGTCTAACACTTCCGAAAAACCAATACAACGCCCACCCGGAACAATATATAAAGCTAAACGAACCGTTCACTGGGCACTTATCTGTACGAAAATCCCTATTGATTTACCTGTTTTTACAAGGAAATAAAATGTGAAAGAAATATTTCTACATCCCATGGCCATTCCCAACCATTTAAGTTTTTCTCTTACAGGTCTAACACTTCCGAAAAACCAATACAACGCCCACCCGGAACAATATATAAAGCTAAACGAACCGTTCACTGGGTAGTTACACGTACGAAAATCCCTATTGATTTACCTGTTTTTACAAGGAAATAAAATGTGAAAAAAATATTTCTACATCCCATGGCCTTTCCCAACCATTTAAATTTTTCTCTTACAGGTCTAACACTTCCGAAAAACCAATACAACGCCCACCCGGAACAATATATAAAGCTAAACAAACCGTTCACTGGGCACTTATCCGTACGAAAATCCCTATTGATTTACCTGTTTTTACAAGGAAATAAAATGTGAAAAAAATATTTCTACATCCAATGGCCTTTCCCAACCATTTAAATTTTTCTCTTACAGGTCTAACACTTCCGAAAAACCAATACAACGCCCACCCGGAACAATATATAAAGCTAAACGAACCGTTCACTGGGCACTTATCTGTACGAAAATCCCTATTGATTTACCTGTTTTTACAAGTAAATAAAATGTGAAAAAAATATTTCTACATCCCATGGCCATTCCCAACCATTTAAGTTTTTCTCTTACAGGTCTAACACTTCCGAAAAACCAATACAATGCCCACCCGGAACAATATATAAAGCTAAACGAACCATTCACTGGGTAGTTACACGTACGAAAATCCCTATTGATTTACCTGTTTTTACAAGGAAATAAAATGTGAAAAAAATATTTCTACATCCAATGGCCTTTCCCAACCATTTAAATTTTTCTCTTACAGGTCTAACACTTCTGAGAAACCAATACAATGCGCACCCGGAACAATATATAAAGGTAAACGAACCGTTCACTGGGTACTTATCCGTACGAAAATCCCTATTGATTTACCTGTTTTTACAAGGAATTAAAATGTGAAAAAAATATTTCTACATCCCATGGCCATTCCCAACCATTTAAGTTTTTCTCTTACAGGTCTAACACTTCCGAAAAACCCATACAACGCCCACCCGGAACAATATATAAAGCTAAACGAACCGTTCACTGGGTAGTTACACGTACGAAAATCCCTATTGATTTACCTGTTTTTACAAGGAAATAAAATGTGAAAAAAATATTTCTACATCCCATGGCCTTTCCCAACCATTTAAATTTTTCTCTTACAGGTCTAACACTTCCGAAAAACCAATACAACACCCACCTGGAACAATATATAAAGCTAAACGAACCGTTCAATGGGCACTTATCCTTACGAAAATCCCTATTGATTTACCTGTTTTTACAAGGAAATAAAATGTGAAAAAAATATTTCTACATCCCATGGCCATTCCCAACCATTTAAGTTTTTCTCTTACAGGTCTAACACTTCCGAAAAACCAATACAACGCCCACCCGGAACAATATATAAAGCTAAACGAACCGTTCACTGGGTAGTTACACGTACGAAAATCCCTATTGATTTACCTGTTTTTACAAGGAAATAAAATGTGAAAAAATTATTTCTACATCCCATGGCCTTTCCCAACCATTTAAATTTTTCTCTTACAGGTCTAACACTTCCGAAAAACCAATACAACGCCCACCCGGAACAATATATAAAGCTAAACGAACCGTTCACTGGGCACTTATCCGTACGAAAATCCCTATTGATTTACCTGTTTTTACAAGGAAATAAAATGTGAAAAAAATATTTCTACATCCAATGGCCTTTCCCAACCATTTAAATTTTTCTCTTACAGGTCTAACACTTCCGAAAAACCAATACAACGCCCACCCGGAACAATATATAAAGCTAAACGAACCGTTCACTGGGCACTTATCTGTACGAAAATCCCTATTGATGTACCTGTTTTTACAAGGAAATAAAATGTGAAAAAAATATTTCTACATCCCATGGCCATTCCCAACCATTTAAGTTTTTCTCTTACAGGTCTAACACTTCCGAAAAACCAATACAATGCCCACCCGGAACAATATATAAAGCTAAACGAACCGTTCACTGGGCACTTATCCGTACGAAAATCCCTATTGATTTACCTGTTTTTACAAGGAAATAAAATGTGAAAAAAATATTTCTACATCCCATGGCCATTCCCAACCATTTAAAATTTTCTCTTACAGGTCTAACACTTCCGAAAAACCAATACAACGCCCACCCGGAACAATATATAAAGCTAAACGGACCGTTCACTGGGTACTTATCCGTACGAAAATTCCTATTGATTTACCTGTTTTTACAAGGAAATAAAATGTGGAAAAAATATTTCTACATCCCATGGCCTTTCCCAACCATTTAAATGTTTCTCTTACAGGTCTAACACTTCCGAAAAACCAATACAAAGCCCACCCGGAACAATATATAAAGCTAAACGAACCGTTCACTGGGCACTTATCCGTACGAAAATCCCTATTGATTTACCTGTTTTTACAAGGAAATAAAATGTGAAAAAAATATTTCTACATCCAATGGCCTTTCCCAACCATTAAAATTTTTCTCTTACAGGCCTAACACTTCCGAAAAACCAATACAACGCCCACCCGGAACAATATATAAAGATAAACGAACCGTTCACTGGGCACTTATCTGTACGAAAATCCCTATTGATGTACCTGTTTTTACAAGGAAATAAAATGTGAAAAAAATATTTCTACATCCCATGGCCATTCCCAACCATTTAAGTTTTTCTCTTACAGGTCTAACACTTCCGAAAAACCAATACAACGCCCACCCGGAACAATATATAAAGCTAAACGAACCGTTCACTGGGCACTTATCCGTACGAAAATCCCTATTGATTTACCTGTTTTTACAAGGAAATAAAATGTGAAAAAAATATTTCTACATCCCATGGCCTTTCCCAACCATTTAAATTTTTGTCTAACATGTCTAACACTTCCGAAAAACCAATACAACGCCCACCCGGAACAATATATAAAGCTAAACGAACCGTTCACTGGGCACTTATCTGTACGAAAATCCCTATTGATTTACCTGTTTTTACAAGAAAATAAAATGTGAAAAAAATATTTCTACATCCCATGGCCATTCCCAACCATTTAAAATTTTCTCTTACAGGTCTAACACTTCCGAAAAACCAATACAACGCCTACCCGGAACAATATATAAAGCTAAACGAACCGTTCACTGGGCACTTATCCGTACGAAAATCCGTATTGATTTACCTGTTTTTACAAGGAAATAAAATGTGAAAAAAATATTTCTACATACCATGGCCTTTCCCAACCATTTAAATTTTTCTCTTACAGGTCTAACACTTCCGAAAAACAAATACAACACCCACCCGGAACAATATATAAAGCTAAACGAACCGTTAACTGGGTACTTATCCGTAAGAAAATCCCTATTGATTTACCTGTTTTTAAAAGGAAGTAAAATGTGAAAAAAATATTTCTACATCCCATGGCCTTTCCCAACCATTTAAATTTTTCTCTTACAGGTCTAACACTTCCGAAAAACCAATACAACGCCCACCCGGAACAATATATAAAGCTAAACGGACCGTTCACTGGGTACTTATCCGTACGAAAATTCCTATTGATTTACCTGTTTTTACAAGGAAATAAAATGTGGAAAAAATATTTCTACATCCCATGGCCTTTCCCAACCATTTAAATTTTTCTCTTACAGGTCTAACACTTCCGAAAAACCAATACAAAGCCCACCCGGAACAATATATAAAGCTAAACGAACCGTTCACTGGGCACTTATCCGTACGAAAATCCCTATTGATTTACCTGTTTTTACAAGGAAATAAAATGTGAAAAAAATATTTCTACATCCAATGGCCTTTCCCAACCATTAAAATTTTTCTCTTACAGGCCTAACACTTCCGAAAAACCAATACAACGCCCACCCGGAACAATATATAAAGATAAACGAACCGTTCACTGGGCACTTATCTGTACGAAAATCCCTATTGATGTACCTGTTTTTACAAGGAAATAAAATGTGAAAAAAATATTTCTACATCCCATGGCCATTCCCAACCATTTAAGTTTTTCTCTTACAGGTCTAACACTTCCGAAAAACCAATACAACGCCCACCCGGAACAATATATAAAGCTAAACGAACCGTTCACTGGGCACTTATCCGTACGAAAATCCCTATTGATTTACCTGTTTTTACAAGGAAATAAAATGTGAAAAAAATATTTCTACATCCCATGGCCTTTCCCAACCATTTAAATTTTTGTCTAACATGTCTAACACTTCCGAAAAACCAATACAACGCCCACCCGGAACAATATATAAAGCTAAACGAACCGTTCACTGGGCACTTATCTGTACGAAAATCCCTATTGATTTACCTGTTTTTACAAGAAAATAAAATGTGAAAAAAATATTTCTACATCCCATGGCCATTCCCAACCATTTAAAATTTTCTCTTACAGGTCTAACACTTCCGAAAAACCAATACAACGCCTACCCGGAACAATATATAAAGCTAAACGAACCGTTCACTGGGCACTTATCCGTACGAAAATCCGTATTGATTTACCTGTTTTTACAAGGAAATAAAATGTGAAAAAAATATTTCTACATACCATGGCCTTTCCCAACCATTTAAATTTTTCTCTTACAGGTCTAACACTTCCGAAAAACAAATACAACACCCACCCGGAACAATATATAAAGCTAAACGAACCGTTAACTGGGTACTTATCCGTAAGAAAATCCCTATTGATTTACCTGTTTTTAAAAGGAAGTAAAATGTGAAAAAAATATTTCTACATCCCATGGCCTTTCCCAACCATTTAAATTTTTCTCTTACAGGTCTAACACTTCCGAAAAACCAATACAACGCCCACCCGGAACAATATATAAAGCTAAACGGACAGTTCACTGGGTACTTATCCGTACGAAAATTCCTATTGATTTACCTGTTTTTACAAGGAAATAAAATGTGGAAAAAATATTTCTACATCCCATGGCCTTTCCCAACCATTTAAATTTTTCTCTTACAGGTCTAACACTTCCGAAAAACCAATACAAAGCCCACCCGGAACAATATATAAAGCTAAACGAACCGTTCACTGGGCACTTATCCGTACGAAAATCCCTATTGATTTACCTGTTTTTACAAGGAAATAAAATGTGAAAAAAATATTTCTACATCCAATGGCCTTTCCCAACCATTTAAATTTTTCTCTTACTGGTCTAACACTTCCAAAAAACCAATACAACGCCCACCCGGAACAATATATAAAGCTAAACGAACCGTTCACTGGGTACTTATCCGTACGAAAATCCCTATTGATTTACCTGTTTTTACAAGGAAATAAAATGTGAAAAAAATATTTCTACATCCAATGGCCTTTCCCAACCATTAAAATTTTTCTCTTACAGGTCTAAC
The DNA here is from genome assembly GCF_049243985.1 of Paroedura picta. Classification (NCBI taxonomy): domain Eukaryota; kingdom Metazoa; phylum Chordata; class Lepidosauria; order Squamata; family Gekkonidae; genus Paroedura; species Paroedura picta. The sequence goes on from NC_135372.1 coordinate 17,580,204, forward strand.
ACTTCCGAAAAACCAATACAACGCCCACCCGGAACAATATATAAAGCTAAACGAACCGTTCACTGGGTACTTATCCGTACGAAAATCCCTATTGATTTACCTGTTTTTACAAGGAAATAAAATGTGAAAAAAATATTTCTACATCCCATGGCCTTTCCCAACCATTTAAATATTTCTCTTACAGGTCTAACACTTCCGATAAACCAATACAACGCCCACCCGGAACAATATATAAAGGTAAACGAACCGTTCACTGGGCACTTATCTGTACGAAAATCCCTATTGATTTACGTGTTTTTACAAGGAAATAAAATGTGAAAAAAATATTTCTACATCCCATGGCCTTTCCCAACCATTTAAATTTTTGTCTTACATGTCTAACACTTCCGAAAAACCAATAGAACGCCCACCCGGAACAATATATAAAGCTAAACGAACCGTTCACTGGGCACTTATCCGTACGAAAATCCCTATTGATTTACCTGTTTTTACAAGGAAATAAAATGTGAAAAAAATATTTCTACATCCAATGGCCTTTCCCAACCATTTAAATTTTTCTCTTACAGGTCTAGCACTTCTGAGAAACCAATACAATGCGCACCCGGAACAATATATAAAGCTAAACGAACCGTTCACTGGGTACTTATCCGTACGAAAATCCCTATTGATTTACCTGTTTTTACAAGGAATTAAAACGTGAAAAAAATATTTCTACATCCCATGGCCTTTCCCAACCATTTAAATTTTTCTCTTACAGGTCTAACACTTCTGAAAAACCAATACAACGCCCACCCGGAACAATATATAAAGCTAAACGAACCGTTCACTGGGTAGTTATCCGTACGAAAATCCCTATTGATTTACCTGTTTTTACAAGGAAATAAAATGTGAAAAAAATATTTCTACATCCCATGGCCTTTCCCAACCATTTAAATTTTTCTCTTACAGGTCTAACACTTCGGAAAAACCAATACAACGCCTACCCGGAACAATATATAAAGCTAAACGAACCGTTCACTGGGCACTTATCCGTACGAAAATCCCTATTGATTTACGTGTTTTTACAAGGAAATAAAATGTGAAAAAAATATTTCTACATACCATGGCCTTTCCCAACCATTTAAATTTTTCTCTTACAGGCCTAACACTTCCGAAAAACAAATACAACACCCACCCGGAACAATATATAAAGCTAAACGAACCGTTAACTGGGTACTTATCCGTAAGAAAATCCCTATTGATTTATCTGTTTTTACAAGGAAGTAAAATGTGAAAAAAATATTTCTACATCCCATGGCCTTTCCCAACCATTTAAATTTTTCTCTTAAAGGTCTAACACTTCCGAAAAACCAATACAACGCCCACCCAGAACAATATATAACGCTAAACGAACCGTTCACTGGGTAATTATCCGTACGATAATCCCTATTGATTTACCTGTTTTTAAAAGGAAGTAAAATGTGAAAAAAATATTTCTACATCCCATGGCCTTTCCCAACCATTTAAATTTTTCTCTTACAGGTCTAACACTTCCAAAAAACCAATACAACGCCCACCCGGAACAATATATAAAGCTAAACGGACCGTTCACTGGGTACTTATCCGTACGAAAATTCCTATTGATTTACCTGTTTTTACAAGGAAATAAAATGTGGAAAAAATATTTCTACATCCCATGGCCTTTCCCAACCATTTAAATGTTTCTCTTACAGGTCTAACACTTCCGAAAAACCAATACAAAGCCCACCCGGAACAATATATAAAGCTAAACGAACCGTTCACTGGGCACTTATCCGTACGAAAATCCCTATTGATTTACCTGTTTTTACAAGGAAATAAAATGTGAAAAAAATATTTCTACATCCAATGGCCTTTCCCAACCATTAAAATTTTTCTCTTACAGGCCTAACACTTCCGAAAAACCAATACAACGCCCACCCGGAACAATATATAAAGCTAAACGAACCGTTCACTGGGTACTTATCCGTACGAAAATCCCTATTGATTTACCTGTTTTTACAAGGAAATAAAATGTGAAAAAAATATTTCTACATCCCATGGCCTTTCCCAACCATTTAAATTTTTCTCTTACAGGTCTAACACTTCCGAAAAACCAATACAACGCCCACCCGGAACAATATATAAAGCTAAACGAACCGTTCACTGGGCACTTATCTGTACGAAAATTCCTATTGATTTACGTGTTTTTACAAGGAAATAAAATGTGAAAAAAATATTTCTACATCCCATGGCCTTTCCCAACCATTTAAATTTTTGTCTTACATGTCTAACACTTCTGAAAAACCAATACAACGCCCACCCGGAACAATATATAAAGCTAAACGAACCGTTCACTGGGCACTTATCCGTACGAAAATCCCTATTGATTTACCTGTTTTTACAAGGAAATAAAATGTGAAAAAAATATTTCTACATCCAATGGCCTTTCCCAACCATTTAAATTTTTCTCTTACAGGTCTAACACTTCTGAGAAACCAATACAATGCGCACCCGGAACAATATATAAAGCTAAACGAACCGTTCACTGTGTAGTTATCCGTACGAAAATCCCTATTGATTTACCTGTTTTTACAAGGAATTAAAATGTGGAAAAAATATTTCTACATCCCATGGCCTTTCCCAACCATTTAAATTTTTCTCTTACAGGTCTAACACTTCCGAAAAACCAATACAACGCACACCCGGAACAATATATAAAGCTTAACCAACCGTTCACTGGGCACTTATCTGTACGAAAATCCCTATTGATTTACCTGTTTTTACAAGGAAATAAAAAGTGAAAAAAATATTTTTACATCCCATGGCCATTCCCAACCATTTAAATTTTTCTCTTACAGGTCTAACACTTCGGAAAAACCAATACAACGCCTACCCGGAACAATATATAAAGCTAAACGAACCGTTCACTGGGCACTTATCCGTACGAAAATCCCTATTGATTTACCTGTTTTTACAAGGAAATAAAATGTGAAAAAAATATTTCTACATACCATGGCCTTTCCCAACCATTTAAATTTTTCTCTTACAGGTCTAACACTTCCGAAAAACAAATACAACACCCACCCGGAACAATATATAAAGCTAAACGAACCGTTAACTGGGTACTTATCCGTAAGAAAATCCCTATTGATTTATCTGTTTTTACAAGGAAGTAAAATGTGAAAAAAATATTTCTACATCCCATGGCCTTTCCCAACCATTTAAATTTTTCTCTTACAGGTCTAACACTTCCGAAAAACCAATACAACGCCCACCCAGAACAATATATAACGCTAAACGAACCGTTCACTGGGTACTTATCCGTACGAAAATCCCTATTGATTTACCTGTTTTTAAAAGGAAGTAAAATGTGAAAAAAATATTTCTACATCCCATGGCCTTTCCCAACCATTTAAATTTTTCTCTTACAGGTCTAACACTTCCGAAAAACCAATACAACGCCCACCCGGAACAATATATAAAGCTAAAAGAACCGTTCACTGGGCACTTATCCGTACGAAAATCCCTATTGATTTACCTGTTTTTACAAGGAAATAAAATGTGAAAAAAATATTTCTACATCCAATGGCCTTTCCCAACCATTTAAATTTTTCTCTTACAGGTCTAACACTTCCGAGAAACCAATACAACGCCCACCCGGAACAATATATAAAGCTAAACGAACCGTTCACTGGGCACTTATCTGTACGAAAATCCCTATTAATTTACCTGTTTTTACAAGGAAATAAAATGTGAAAAAAATATTTCTACATCCCATGGCCATTCCCAACCATTTAAAATTTTCTCTTACAGGTCTAACACTTCCGAAAAACCAATACAACGCCCACCCGGAACAATATATAAAGCTAAACGAACTGTTCACCGGGTACTTATCCGTACGAAAATCCCTATTGATTTACCTGTTTTTACAAGGAAATAAAATGTGGAAAAAATATTTCTACATCCCATGGCCTTTCCCAACCATTAAAATTTTTCTCTTACAGGTCTAACACTTCCGAAAAACCAATACAACGCCCACCCGGAACAATATATAAAGCTAAACGAACCGTTCACTGGGCACTTATCCGTACGAAAATCCCTATTGATTTACCTGTTTTTACAAGGAAATAAAATGTGAAAAAAATATTTCTACATCCAATGGCCTTTCCCAACCATTTAAATTTTTCTCTTACAGGTCTAACACTTCTGAGAAACCAATACAACGCCCACCCGGAACAATATATAAAGCTAAACGAACCGTTCACTGGGTACTTATCCGTACGAAAATCCCTATTGATTTACGTGTTTTTACAAGGAAATAAAATGTGAAAAAAATATTTCTACATCCCATGGCCTTTCCCAACCATTTAAATTTTTCTCTTACAGGTCTAACACTTCCGAAAAACCAATACAACGCCCACCCGGAACAATATATAAAGCTAAACGAACCGTTCACTGGGTACTTATCCGTACGAAAATCCCTATTGATTTACCTGTTTTTACAAGGAAATAAAATGTGAAAAAAATATTTCTACATCCCATGGCCTTTCCCAACCATTTAAATTTTTCTCTTACAGGTCTAACACTTCCGAAAAACCAATACAACGCCCACCCGGAACAATATATAAAGCTAAACGAACCGTTCACTGGGTACTTATCCGTACGAAAATCCCTATTGATTTACCTGTTTTTACAAGGAAATAAAATGTGGAAAAAATATTTCTACATCCCATGGCATTTCCCAACCATTTAAATTTTTCTCTTACAGGTCTAACACTTCCGAAAAACCAATACAACGCCCACCCGGAACAATATATAAAGCTAAACGAACCGTTCACTGGGCACTTATCCGTACGAAAATCCCTATTGATTTACCTGTTTTTACAAGGAAATAAAATGTGAAAAAAATATTTCTACATCCAATGGCCTTTCCCAACCATTTAAATTTTTCTCTTACAGGTCTAATACTTCTGAGAAACCAATACAATGCGCACCCGGAACAATATATAAAGCTAAACGAACCATTCACTGGGTACTTATCCGTACGAAAATCCCTATTGATTTACCTGTTTTTACAAGGAATTAAAATGTGAAAAAAATATTTCTCATCCCATGGCCTTTCCCAACCATTTAATTTTTTCTCTTATAGGTCTAACACTTCGAAAAACCAATACAACGCCCACCCGGAACAATATATAAAGCTAAACGAACCGTTCACTGGGTACTTATCCGTACGAAAATCCCTATTGATTTACCTGTTTTTACAAGGAAATAAAATGTGAAAAAAATATTTCTACATCCCATGGCCTTTCCCAACCATTTAAATTTTCTCTTACAGGTCTAACACTTCCGAAAAACCAATACAACGCCCACCCGGAACAATATATAAAGTTAAACGAACCGTTCACTGGGCACTTATCTGTACGAAAATCCCTATTGATTTACCTGTTTTTACAAGGAAATAAAATGTGAAAAAAATATTTCTACACCCCATGGCCATTCCCAACCATTTAAATTTTTCTCTTACAGGTAACACTTCTGAAAAACCAATACAACGCCCACCCGGAACAATATATAAAACTAAACGAACCGTTCACTGGGCACTTATCTGTACGAAAATCCCTATTGATTTACCTGTTTTTACAAGGAAATAAAATGTGAAAAAAAAATTTCTACATCCCATGGCCTTTCCCAACCATTTAAATTTTTCTCTAACAGGTCTAACACTTCCGAAAAACCAATACAACGCCCACCCGGATCAATACATAAAGCTAAACGAACCGTTCACTGGGCACTTATCCGTACGAAAATCCCTATTGATTTACCTGTTTTTACAAGGAAATAAAATATGAAAAAAATATTTCTACATCCCATGGCCTTTCCCAACCATTTAAATTTTTCTCTTACAGGTCTAACACTTCTGAAAAACCAATACAACGCCCACCCGGAACAATATATAAAGCTAAACGAACCGTTCACTGGGCACTTATCCGTATGAAAATCCCTATTGTTTTACCTGTTTTTACAAGGAAATAAAATGTGAAAGAAATATTTCTACATCCCATGGCCTTTCCCAACCATTTAAATTTTTCTCTTACAGGTCTAACACTTCCGAAAAACCAATACAACACCCACCTGGAACAATATATAAAGCTAAACGAACCGTTCAATGGGCACTTATCCTTACGAAAATCCCTATTGATTTACCTGTATTTACAAGGAAATAAAATGTGAAAAAAATATTTCTACATCCAATGGCCTTTCCCAACCATTTAAATTTTTCTCTTACAGGTCTAACACTTCCGAGAAACCAATACAACGCCCACCCGGAACAATATATAAAGCTAAACGAACCGTTCACTGGGTACTTATCCGTACGAAAATCCCTATTGATTTACCTGTTTTTATAAGGAAATAAAATGTGAAAAAAATATTTCTACATCCCATGGCCTTTCCCAACCATTTAAATTTTTCTCTTACAGGTCTAACACTTCCGAAAAACCAATACAACGCCCACCCGGAACAATATATAAAGCTAAACGAACCGTTCACTGGGTACTTATCCGTACGAAAATCCCTATTGATTTACCTGTTTTTACAAGGAAATAAAATGTGAAAAAAATATTTCTACATCCCATGGCCTTTCCCAACCATTTACATTTTTCTCTTACAGGTCTAACACTTCCGAAAAACCAATACAACGCCCACCCGGAACAATATATAAAGCTAAACGAACCGTTCACTGGGCACTTATCTGTACGAAAATCCCTATTGATTTACCTGTTTTTACAATTAAATAAAATGTGAAAAAAATATTTCTACATCCCATGGCCATTCCCAACCATTTAAAATTTTCTCTTACAGGTCTAACACTTCCGAAAAACCAATACAACGCCCACCCGGAACAATATATAAAGCTAAACGAACTGTTCACCGGGTACTTATCCGTACGAAAATCCCTATTGATTTACCTTTTTTTACAAGGAAATAAAATATGGAAAAAATATTTCTACATCCCATGGCCTTTCCCAACCATTTAAATTTTTCTCTTACAGGTCTAACACTTCCGAAAAACCAATACAACGCCCACCCGGAACAATATATAAAGCTAAACGAACCGTTCACTGGGCACTTATCCGTACGAAAATCCCTATTGATTTACCTGTTTTTACAAGGAAATAAAATGTGAAAAAAATATTTCTACATCCAATGGCCTTTCCCAACCATTTAAATTTTTCTCTTACAGGTCTAACACTTCCGAAAAACCAATACAACGCCCACCCGGAACAATATATAAAGCTAAACGAACCGTTCACTGGGTACTTATCCGTACGAAAATCCCTATTGATTTACATGTTTTTACAAGGAAATAAAATGTGAAAAAAATATTTCTTCATCCCATGGCCTTTCCCAACCATTTAAATTTTCTCTTACAGGTCTAACACTTCCGAAAAACCAATACAACGCCCACCCGGAACAATATATAAAGCTAAACGAACCGTTCACTGGGCACTTATCTGTACGAAAATCCCTATTGATTTACCTGTTTTTACAAGGAAATAAAATGTGAAAAAAATATTTCTACATTCCATGGCCATTCCCAACCATTTAAATTTTTCTCTTACAGGTCTAACACTTCCGAAAAACCAATACAACACCCACCTGGAACAATATATAAAGCTAAACGAACCGTTCAATGGGCACTTATCCTTACGAAAATCCCTATTGATTTACCTGTATTTACAAGGAAATAAAATGTGAAAAAAATATTTCTACATCCCATGGCCTTTCCCAACCATTTAAATTTTTCTCTTACAGGTCTAACACTTCCGAAAAACCAATACAAAGCCCACCCGGAACAATATATAAAGCTAAACGAACCGTTTACTGGGTACTTACACGTACGAAAATCCCTATTGATTTACCTGTTTTTACAAGGAAATAAAATGTGGAAAAAATATTTCTACATCCCATGGCCTTTCCCAACCATTTAAATTTTTCTCTTACAGGTCTAACACTTCCGAAAAACCAATACAACGCACACCCGGAACAATATATAAAGCTAAACCAACCGTTCACTGGGTACTTATCTGTACGATAATCCCTATTGATTTACCTGTTTTTACAAGGAAATGAAATGAGCCTCTTGTGGCGCAGAGTGGTAAGGCAGCCGCCTGAAAGCTTTGCTCATGAGGTTGGGAGTTCGATCCCAGCAGCCGGCTCAAGGTTGACTCAGCCTTCCATCCTTCCGAGGTCGGTAAAATGAGTACCCAGCTTGCTGCTGGGGGGTAAACGGTCATGACTGGGGAAGGCACTGGCAAACCACCCCGTATTGAGTCTGCCATGAAAACGCTAGAGGGCGTCACCCCAAGGGTCAGACATGACTCGGTGCTTGCACAGGGGATACCTTTACCTTTACCTTTACAAGGAAATGAAATGTGAAAAAAATATTTCTACAACCCATGGCCATTCCCAACCATTTAAATTTTTCTCTTACAGGTCTAACACTTCCGAAAAACCAATACAACGCCCACTCGGAACAATATATAAAGCTAAACGAACCGTTCACTGGGTAGTTACACGTACGAAAATCCCTATTGATTTACCTGTTTTTACAAGGAAATAAAATGTGAAAAATATATTTCTACATCCCATGGCCTTTCCCAACCATTTTAATTTTTCTCTTACAGGCCTAACACTTCCGAAAAACCAATACAACACCCACCTGGAACAATATATAAAGCTAAACGAACCGTTCAATGGGCACTTATCCTTACGAAAATCCCTATTGATTTACCTGTTTTTACAAGGAAATAAAATGTGAAAAAAATATTTCTGCATCCCATGGCCTTTCCCAACCATTTAAATTTTTCTCTTATAGGTCTAACACTTCCGAAAAACCAATACAACGCCCACCCGGAACAATATATAAAGCTAAACGAACCGTTCACTGGGTAGTTACACGTACGAAAATCCCTATTGATTTACCTGTTTTTACAAGGAAATAAAATGTGAAAAAAATATTTCTACATCCCATGGCCTTTCCCAACCATTTAAATTTTTCTCTTACAGGTCTAACACTTCCGAAAAACCAATACAACGCCCACCCGGAACAATATATAAACTAAACGAACCGTTCACTGGGCACTTATCCGTACGAAAGTCCCTATTGATTTACCTGTTTTTACAAGGAAATAAAATGTGAAAAAAATATTTCTACATACCATGGCCTTTCCCAACCATTTAAATTTTTCTCTTACAGGTCTAACACTTCCGAAAAACAAATACAACACCCACCCGGAACAATATATAAAGCTAAACGAACCGTTCACTGGGAACTTATCCGTAAGAAAATCCCTATTGATTTATCTGTTTTTACAAGGAAGTAAAATGTGAAAAAAATATTTCTACATCCCATGGCCTTTCCCAACCATTTAAATTTTTCTCTTACAGGTCTAACACTTCCGAAAAACCAATACAACGCCCACCCGGAACAATATATAAAGCTAAACGAACTGTTCACTGGGCACTTATCCGTACGAAAATCCCTATTGATTTACCTGTTTTTACAAGGAAATAAAATGTGAAAAAAATATTTCTACATCCCATGGCCTTTCCCAACCATTTAAATTTTTGTCTTACATGTCTAACACTTCCGAAAAACCAATACAACGCCCACCCGTAACAATATATAAAGCTAAACGAACCGTTCACTGGACACTTATCTGTACGAAAATCCCTATTGATTTACCTGTTTTTACAAGGAAATAAAATGTGAAAAAAATATTTCTACATCCCATGGCCTTTCCCAACCATTTAAATTTTTCTCTAACAGGTCTAACACTTCCGAAAAACCAATACAACTCCCACCCGGAACAATATATAAAGCTAAACGAACCGTTCACTGGGCACTTATCCGTACGAAAATCCCTATTGATTTACCTGTTTTTACAAGGAATTAAAATGTGAAAAAAATATTTCTACATCCCATGGCCTTTCCCAACCATTTAAATTTTTGTCTTACAGGTCTAACACTTCCGAAAAACCAATACAACGCCCACCCGGAACAATATATAAAGCTAAACGAACCGTTCACTGGGTACTTACGCGTACGAAAATCCCTATTGATTTACCTGTTTTTACAAGGAAATAAAATATGAAAAAAATATTTCTACATCCCATGGCCTTTCCCAACCATTTAAATTTTTCTCTTACAGGTCTAACACTTCTGAAAAACCAACACAACGCCCACCCGGAACAATATATAAAGCTAAACGAACCGTTCACTGGGCACTTATCCGTACGAAAATCCCTATTGTTTTACCTGTTTTTACAAGGAAATAAAATGTGAAAAAAATATTTCTACATCCCATGGCCTTTCCCATACATTTAAATTTTTCTCTTACAGGTCTAACACTTCTGAAAAACCAATACAACACCCACCTGGAACAATATATAAAGCTAAACGAACCGTTCAATGGGCACTTATCCTTACAAAAATCCCTATTGATTTACCTGTTTTTACAAGGAAATAAAATGTGAAAAAAATATTTCTACATCCCATGGCCTTTCCCAACCATTTAAATTTTTCTCTTACTGGTCTAACACTTCCGAAAAACCAATACAACGCCCACCCGGAACAATATATAAAGCTAAACGAACCCTTTACTGGGTACTTACATGTACGAAAATCCCTATTGATTTACCTGTTTTTACAAGGAAATAAAATGTGGAAAAAATATTTCTACATCCCATGGCCTTTCCCAACCATTTAAATTTTTGTCTTACATGTCTAACACTTCCGAAAAACCAATACAACACCCACCCGGAAATATATATAAAGCTAAACGAACCGTTCACTGGGTACTTATGCGTACGAAAATCCCTATTGATTTACCTGTTTTTACAAGGAAATAAAATGTGAAAAAAATATTTCTACATCCCATGGCCTTTCCCAACCATTTAAATTTTTCTCTTACAGGTCTAACACTTCCGAAAAACCAATACAACGCCCACCCGGAACAATATGTAAAGTTAAACGAACCGTTCACTGGGCACTTATCTGTACGAAAATCCCTATTGATTTACCTGTTTTTACAAGGAAATAAAATGTGAAAAAAATATTTCTACATCCCATGGAAATTCCCAACCATTTAAATTTTTCTCTTACAAGTCTAACACTTCCGAAAAACCAATACAACGCCCACCCGGAACAATATATAAAGCTAAATGAACCGTTCACTGGGCACTTATCCGTACGAAAATCCCTATTGATTTACCTGTTTTTACAAGGAAATAAAATATGAAAAAAATATTTCTACATCCCATGGCCTTTCCCAACCATTTAAATTTTTCTCTTACAGGTCTAACACTTCTGAAAAACCAATACAACGCCCACCCGGAACAATATATAAAGCTAAACGAACCGTTCACTGGGAACTTATCCGTAAGAAAATCCCTATTGATTTATCTGTTTTTACAAGGAAGTAAAATGTGAAAAAAATATTTCTACATCCCATGGCCTTTCCCAACCATTTAAATTTTTCTCTTACAGGTCTAACACTTCCGAAAAACCAATACAACGCCCACCCGGAACAATATATAAAGCTAAACGAACTGTTCACTGGGCACTTATCCGTACGAAAATCCCTATTGATTTACCTGTTTTTACAAGGAAATAAAATGTGAAAAAAATATTTCTACATCCCATGGCCTTTCCCAACCATTTAAATTTTTGTCTTACATGTCTAACACTTCCGAAAAACCAATACAACGCCCACCCGTAACAATATATAAAGCTAAACGAACCGTTCACTGGACACTTATCTGTACGAAAATCCCTATTGATTTACCTGTTTTTACAAGGAAATAAAATGTGAAAAAAATATTTCTACATCCCATGGCCTTTCCCAACCATTTAAATTTTTCTCTAACAGGTCTAACACTTCCGAAAAACCAATACAACTCCCACCCGGAACAATATATAAAGCTAAACGAACCGTTCACTGGGCACTTATCCGTACGAAAATCCCTATTGATTTACCTGTTTTTACAAGGAAATAAAATGTGAAAAAAATATTTCTACATCCCATGGCCTTTCCCAACCATTTAAATTTTTGTCTTACAGGTCTAACACTTCCGAAAAACCAATACAACGCCCACCCGGAACAATATATAAAGCTAAACGAACCGTTCACTGGGTACTTACGCGTACGAAAATCCCTATTGATTTACCTGTTTTTACAAGGAAATAAAATATGAAAAAAATATTTCTACATCCCATGGCCTTACCCAACCATTTAAATTTTTCTCTTACAGGTCTAACACTTCTGAAAAACCAACACAACGCCCACCCGGAACAATATATAAAGCTAAACGAATCGTTCACTGGGCACTTATCCGTACGAAAATCCCTATTGTTTTACCTGTTTTTACAAGGAAATAAAATGTGAAAAAAATATTTCTACATCCCATGGCCTTTCCCATACATTTAAATTTTTCTCTTACAGGTCTAACACTTCCGAAAAACCAATACAACACCCACCTGGAACAATATATAAAGCTAAACGAACCGTTCAATGGGCACTTATCCTTACAAAAATCCCTATTGATTTACCTGTTTTTACAAGGAAATAAAATGTGAAAAAAATATTTCTACATCCCATGGCCTTTCCCAACCATTTAAATTTTTCTCTTACTGGTCTAACACTTCCGAAAAACCAATACAACGCCCACCCGGAACAATATATAAAGCTAAACGAACCCTTTACTGGGTACTTACATGTACGAAAATCCCTATTGATTAACCTGTTTTTACAAGGAAATAAAATGTGAAAAAAATATTTCTACATCCCATGGCCTTTCCCAACCATTTAAATTTTTCTCTTACAGGTCTAACACTTCCGAAAAACCAATACAACGCCCACCCGGAACAATATATAAAGCTAAACGAACCCTTTACTGGGTACTTACACGTACGAAAATCCCTATTGATTTACCTGTTTTTACAAGGAAATAAAATGTGGAAAAAATATTTCTACATCCCATGGCCTTTCCCAACCATTTAAATTTTTCTCTTACAGGTCTAACACTTCCGAAAAACCAATACAACGCCCACCCGGAACAATATATAAAGCTAAACGAACCGTTCACTGGGCACTTATCTGTACGAAAATCCCTATTGATTTACCTGTTTTTACAAGGAAATAAAATGTGAAAAAAATATTTCTACATCCCATGGAAATTCCCAACCATTTAAATTTTTCTCTTACAAGTCTAACACTTCCGAAAAACCAATACAACGCCCACCCGGAACAATATATAAAGCTAAATGAACCGTTCACTGGGCACTTATCCGTACGAAAATCCCTATTGATTTACCTGTTTTTACAAGGAAATAAAATATGAAAAAAATATTTCTACATCCCATGGCCTTTCCCAACCATTTAAATTTTTCTCTTACAGGTCTAACACTTCTGAAAAACCAATACAACGCCCACCCGGAACAATATATAAAGCTAAACGAACCGTTCACTGGGAACTTATCCGTAAGAAAATCCCTATTGATTTATCTGTTTTTACAAGGAAGTAAAATGTGAAAAAAATATTTCTACATCCCATGGCCTTTCCCAACCATTTAAATTTTTCTCTTACAGGTCTAACACTTCCGAAAAACCAATACAACGCCCACCCGGAACAATATATAAAGCTAAACGAACTGTTCACTGGGCACTTATCCGTACGAAAATCCCTATTGATTTACCTGTTTTTACAAGGAAATAAAATGTGAAAAAAATATTTCTACATCCCATGGCCTTTCCCAACCATTTAAATTTTTGTCTTACATGTCTAACACTTCCGAAAAACCAATACAACGCCCACCCGTAACAATATATAAAGCTAAACGAACCGTTCACTGGACACTTATCTGTACGAAAATCCCTATTGATTTACCTGTTTTTACAAGGAAATAAAATGTGAAAAAAATATTTCTACATCCCATGGCCTTTCCCAACCATTTAAATTTTTCTCTAACAGGTCTAACACTTCCAAAAAACCAATACAACTCCCACCCGGAACAATATATAAAGCTAAACGAACCGTTCACTGGGCACTTATCCGTACGAAAATCCCTATTGATTTACCTGTTTTTACAAGGAAATAAAATGTGAAAAAAATATTTCTACATCCCATGGCCTTTCCCAACCATTTAAATTTTTGTCTTACAGGTCTAACACTTCCGAAAAACCAATACAACGCCCACCCGGAACAATATATAAAGCTAAACGAACCGTTCACTGGGTACTTACGCGTACGAAAATCCCTATTGATTTACCTGTTTTTACAAGGAAATAAAATATGAAAAAAATATTTCTACATCCCATGGCCTTTCCCAACCATTTAAATTTTTCTCTTACAGGTCTAACACTTCTGAAAAACCAACACAACGCCCACCCGGAACAATATATAAAGCTAAACGAACCGTTCACTGGGCACTTATCCGTACGAAAATCCCTATTGTTTTACCTGTTTTTACAAGGAAATAAAATGTGAAAAAAATATTTCTACATCCCATGGCCTTTCCCATACATTTAAATTTTTCTCTTACAGGTCTAACACTTCCGAAAAACCAATACAACACCCACCTGGAACAATATATAAAGCTAAACGAACCGTTCAATGGGCACTTATCCTTACAAAAATCCCTATTGATTTACCTGTTTTTACAAGGAAATAAAATGTGAAAAAAATATTTCTACATCCCATGGCCTTTCCCAACCATTTAAATTTTTGTCTTACATGTCTAACACTTCCGAAAAACCAATACAACACCCACCCGGAAATATATATAAAGCTAAACGAACCGTTCACTGGGTACTTATGCGTACGAAAATCCCTATTGATTTACCTGTTTTTACAAGGAAATAAAATGTGGAAAAAATATTTCTACATCCCATGGCCTTTCCCAACCATTTAAATTTTTGTCTTACATGTCTAACACTTCCGAAAAACCAATACAACACCCACCCGGAAATATATATAAAGCTAAACGAACCGTTCACTGGGTACTTATGCGTACGAAAATCCCTATTGATTTACCTGTTTTTACAAGGAAATAAAATGTGAAAAAAATATTTCTACATCCCATGGCCTTTCCCAACCATTTAAATTTTTCTCTTACAGGTCTAACACTTCCGAAAAACCAATACAACGCCCACCCGGAACAATATATAAAGTTAAACGAACCGTTCACTGGGCACTTATCTGTACGAAAATCCCTATTGATTTACCTGTTTTTACAAGGAAATAAAATGTGAAAAAAATATTTCTACATCCCATGGCCATTCCCAACCATTTAAATTTTTCTCTTACAAGTCTAACACTTCCGAAAAACCAATACAACGCCCACCCGGAACAATATATAAAGCTAAATGAACCGTTCACTGGGCACTTATCCGTACGAAAATCCCTGTTGATTTACCTGTTTTTACAAGGAAATAAAATATGAAAAAAATATTTCTACATCCCATGGCCTTTCCCAACCATTTAAATTTTTCTCTTACAGGTCTAACACTTCTGAAAAACCAATACAACGCCCACCCGGAACAATATATAAAGCTAAACGAACCGTTCACTGGGCACTTATCCGTACGACAATCCCTATTGTTTTACCTGTTTTTACAAGGAAATAAAATGTGAAAAAAATATTTCTACATCCCATGGCCTTTCCCAACCATTTAAATTTTTCTCTTACAGGTCTAACACTTCCGAAAAACCAATACAACGCCCACCTGGAACAATATATAAAGCTAAACGAACCGTTCAATGGGCACTTATCCTTACAAAAATCCCTATTGATTTACCTGTTTTTACAAGGAAATAAAATGTGAAAAAAATATTTCTACATCCCATGGCCTTTCCCAACCATTTAAATTTTTCTCTTACAGGTCTAACACTTCCGAAAAACCAATACAACGCCCACCCGGAACAATATATAAAGCTAAACGAACCCTTTACTGGGTACTTACACGTACGAAAATCCCTATTGATTTACCTGTTTTTACAAGGAAATAAAATGTGGAAAAAATATTTCTACATCCCATGGCCTTTCCCAACCATTTAAATTTTTCTCTTACAGGTCTAACACTTCCGAAAAACCAATACAACGCCCACCCGGAACAATATATAAAGCTGAACGAACCGTTCACTGGGCACTTATCTGTACGAAAATCCCTATTGATTTACCTTTTTTTTACAAGGAAATAAAATGTGAAAAAATATTTCTACATCCCATGGTCATTCCCAACGATTTAAATTTTTCTCTTACAGGTCTAACACTTCCGAAAAACCAATACAACGCCCACCCGGAACAATATATAAAGCTAAACGAACCGTTCACTGGGTAGTTACACGTACGAAAATCCCTATTGATTTACCTGTTTTTACAAGGATATAAAATGTGGAAAAAATATTTCTACATCCCATGGCCTTTCCCAACCATTTAATTTTTTCTCTTACAGGTCTAACACTTCTGAGAAACCAATACAACGCCCACCCGGTACTATATATAAAGCTAAACGAACCGTTCACTGGGTACTTATCCGTACGAAAATCCCTATTGATTTACCTGTTTTTACAAGGAAATAAAATGTGAAAAAAATATTTCTACATCCCATGGCCTTTCCCAACCATTTAAATTATTCTCTTACAGGTCTAACACTTCCGAAAAACCAATACAACGCCCACCCGGATTAATATATAAAGCTAAACGAACCGTTCACTGGGCACTTATCTGTACGATAATCCCTATTGATTTACCTGTTTTTACAAGGAAATAAAATGTGAAAAAAAATTTCTACATCCCATGGCCATTCCCAACCATTTAAATTTTTCTCTTACAGGTCTAACACTTCCGAAAAACCAATACAACGCCCACCCGGAACAATATATAAAGCTAAACGAACCGTTCACTGGGAACTTATCCGTAAGAAAATCCCTATTGATTTATCTGTTTTTACAAGGAAGTAAAATGTGAAAAAAATATTTCTACATCCCATGGTCTTTCCCAACCATTTAAATTTTTCTCTTACAGGTCTAACACTTCCGAAAAACCAATACAACGCCCACCCGGAACAATATATAAAGCTAAACGAACTGTTCACTGGGCACTTATCCGTACGAAAATCCCTATTGATTTACCTGTTTTTACAAGGAAATAAAATGTGAAAAAAATATTTCTACATCCCATGGCCTTTCCCAACCATTTAAATTTTTGTCTTACATGTCTAACACTTCCGAAAAACCAATACAACGCCCACCCGTAACAATATATAAAGCTAAAAGAACCGTTCACTGGACACTTATCTGTACGAAAATCCCTATTGATTTACCTGTTTTTACAAGGAAATAAAATGTGAAAAAAATATTTCTACATCCCATGGCCTTTCCCAACCATTTAAATTTTTCTCTAACAGGTCTAACACTTCCGAAAAACCAATACAACTCCCACCCGGAACAATATATAAAGCTAAACGAACCGTTCACTGGGCACTTATCCGTACGAAAATCCCTATTGATTTACCTGTTTTTACAAGGAAATAAAATGTGAAAAAAATATTTCTACATCCCATGGCCTTTCCCAACCATTTAAATTTTTGTCTTACAGGTCTAACACTTCCGAAAAACCAATACAACGCCCACCCGGAACAATATATAAAGCTAAACGAACCGTTCACTGGGTACTTACGCGTACGAAAATCCCTATTGATTTACCTGTTTTTACAAGGAAATAAAATATGAAAAAAATATTTCTACATCCCATGGCCTTTCCCAACCATTTAAATTTTTCTCTTACAGGTCTAACACTTCTGAAAAACCAATACAACGCCCACCCGGAACAATATATAAAGCTAAACGAACCGTTCACTGGGCACTTATCCGTACGAAAATCCCTATTGTTTTACCTGTTTTTACAAGGAAATAAAATGTGAAAAAAATATTTCTACATCCCATGGCCTTTCCCATACATTTAAATTTTTCTCTTACAGGTCTAACACTTCCGAAAAACCAATACAACACCCACCTGGAACAATATATAAAGCTAAACGAACCGTTCAATGGGCACTTATCCTTACAAAAATCCCTATTGATTTACCTGTTTTTACAAGGAAAAAAAATGTGAAAAAAATATTTCTACCTCCCATGGCCTTTACCAACCATTTAAATTTTTCTCTTACTGGTCTAACACTTCCGAAAAACCAATACAACGCCCACCCGGAACAATATATAAAGCTAAACGAACCCTTTACTGGGTACTTACATGTACGAAAATCCCTATTGATTTACCTGTTTTTACAAGGAAATAAAATGTGGAAAAAATATTTCTACATCCCATGGCCTTTCCCAACCATTTAAATTTTTGTCTTACATGTCTAACACTTCCGAAAAACCAATACAACGCCCACCCGGAAATATATATAAAGCTAAACGAACCGTTCACTGGGTACTTATGCGTACGAAAATCCCTATTGATTTACCTGTTTTTACAAGGAAATAAAATGTGAAAAAAATATTCTACATCCCATGGCCTTTCCCAACCTTTAAATTTTTCTCTTACAGGTCTAACACTTCCGAAAAACCAATACAACGCCCACCCGGAACAATATATAAAGTTAAACGAACCGTTCACTGGGCACTTATCTGTACGAAAATCCCTATTGATTTACCTGTTTTTACAAGGAAATAAAATGTGAAAAAAATATTTCTACATCCCATGGCCATTCCCAACCATTTAAATTTTTCTCTTACAAGTCTAACACTTCCGAAAAACCAATACAACGCCCACCCGGAACAATATATAAAGCTAAATGAACCGTTCACTGGGCACTTATCCGTACGAATATCCCTATTGATTTACCTGTTTTTAGAAGGAAATAAAATATGAAAAAAATATTTCTACATCCCATGGCCTTTCCCAACCATTTAAATTTTTCTCTTACAGGTCTAACACTTCTGAAAAACCAATACAACGCCCACCCGGAACAATATATAAAGCTAAACGAACCGTTCACTGGGCACTTATCCGTATGACAATCCCTATTGTTTTACCTGTTTTTACAAGGAAATAAAATGTGAAAAAAATATTTCTACATCCCATGGCCTTTCCCAACCATTTAAATTTTTCTCTTACAGGTCTAACACTTCCGAAAAACCAATACAACGCCCACCTGGAACAATATATAAAGCTAAACGAACCGTTCACTGGGCACTTATCTGTACGATAATCCCTATTGATTTACCTGTTTTTACAAGGAAATAAAATGTGAAAAAAAAATTCTACATCCCATGGCCATTCCCTACCATTTAAATTTTTCTCTTACAGGTCTAACACTTCCGAAAAACCAATACAACGCCCACCCGGAACAATATATAAAGCTAAACGAACCGTTCACTGGGCACTTATCCGTACGAAAATCCCTATTGATTTACCTGTTTTTACGAGGAAATAAAATGTGAAAAAAATATTTCTACATCCCATGGCCTTTCTCAACCATTTAAATTTTTGTCTTACATGTCTAACACTACTGAAAAACCAATACAACGCCCACCCGGAACAATATATAAAGCTAAACGAACCGTTCACTGGGTACTTATGCGTATGAAATCCCTATTGATTTACCTGTTTTTACAAGGAAATAAAATGTGAAAAAAATATTTCTACATCCCATGGCCTTTCCCATACATTTAAATTTTTCTCTTACAGGTCTAACACTTCCGAAAAACCAATACAACACCCACCTGGAACAATATATAAAGCTAAACGAACCGTTCACTGGGCACTTATCCGTACGAAAATCCCTATTGATTTACCTGTTTTTACAAGGAAATAAAATGTGAAAAAAATATTTCTACATCCCATGGCCTTTCCCAACCATTTAAATTTTTCTCTTACTGGTCTAACACTTCCGAAAAACCAATACAACGCCCACCCGGAACAATATATAAAGCTAAACGAACCCTTTACTGGGTACTTACATGTACGAAAATCCCTATTGATTTACCTGTTTTTACAAGGAAATAAAATGTGGAAAAAATATTTCTACATCCCATGGCCTTTCCCAACCATTTAAATTTTTGTCTTACATGTCTAAAACTTCCGAAAAACCAATACAACGCCCACCCGGAAATATATATAAAGCTAAACGAACCGTTCACTGGGTACTTATGCGTACGAAAATCCCTATTGATTTACCTGTTTTTACAAGGAAATAAAATGTGAAAAAAATATTCTACATCCCATGGCCTTTCCCAACCTTTAAATTTTTCTCTTACAGGTCTAACACTTCCGAAAAACCAATACAACGCCCACCCGGAACAATATATAAAGTTAAACGAACCGTTCACTGGGCACTTATCTGTACGAAAATCCCTATTGATTTACCTGTTTTTACAAGGAAATAAAATGTGAAAAAAATATTTCTACATCCCATGGCCATTCCCAACCATTTAAATTTTTCTCTTACAAGTCTAACACTTCCGAAAAACCAATACAACGCCCACCCGGAACAATATATAAAGCTAAATGAACCGTTCACTGGGCACTTATCCGTACGAATATCCCTATTGATTTACCTGTTTTTAGAAGGAAATAAAATATGAAAAAAATATTTCTACATCCCATGGCCTTTCCCAACCATTTAAATTTTTCTCTTACAGGTCTAACACTTCTGAAAAACCAATACAACGCCCACCCGGAACAATATATAAAGCTAAACGAACCGTTCACTGGGCACTTATCCGTATGACAATCCCTATTGTTTTACCTGTTTTTACAAGGAAATAAAATGTGAAAAAAATATTTCTACATCCCATGGCCTTTCCCAACCATTTAAATTTTTCTCTTACAGGTCTAACACTTCCGAAAAACCAATACAACGCCCACCTGGAACAATATATAAAGCTAAACGAACCGTTCAATGGGCACTTATCCTTACAAAAATCCCTATTGATTTACCTGTTTTTACAAGGAAATAAAATGTGAAAAAAATATTTCTACATCCCATGGCCTTTCCCAACCATTTAAATTTTTCTCTTACAGGTCTAACACTTCCGAAAAACCAATACAACGCCCACCCGGAACAATATATAAAGCTAAACGAACCCTTTACTGGGTACTTACACGTACGAAAATCCCTATTGATTTACCTGTTTTTACAAGGAAATAAAATGTGGAAAAAATATTTCTACATCCCATGGCCTTTCCCAACCATTTAAATTTTTCTCTTACAGGTCTAACACTTCCGAAAAACCAATACAACGCCCACCCGGAACAATATATAAAGCTAAACGAACCGTTCACTGGGCACTTATCTGTACGAAAATCCCTATTGATTTACCTTTTTTTTACAAGGAAATAAAATGTGAAAAAATATTTCTACATCCCATGGCCATTCCCAACGATTTAAATTTTTCTCTTACAGGTCTAACACTTCCGAAAAACCAATACAACGCCCACCCGGAACAATATATAAACCTAAACGAACCGTTCACTGGGTAGTTACACGTACGAAAATCCCTATTGATTTACCTGTTTTTACAAGGAAATAAAATGTGGAAAAAATATTTCTACATCCCATGGCCTTTCCCAACCATTTAAATTTTTCTCTTACAGGTCTAACACTTCTGAGAAACCAATACAACGCCCACCCGGTACTATATATAAAGCTAAACGAACCGTTCACTGGGTACTTATCCGTACGAAAATCCCTATTGATTTACCTGTTTTTACAAGGAAATAAAATGTGAAAAAATATTTCTACATCCCATGGCCTTTCCCAACCATTTAAATTATTCTCTTACAGGTCTAACACTTCCGAAAAACCAATACAACGCCCACCCGGATTAATATATAAATCTAAACGAACCGTTCACTGGGCACTTATCTGTACGATAATCCCTATTGATTTACCTGTTTTTACAAGGAAATAAAATGTGAAAAAAAAATTCTACATCCCATGGCCATTCCCAACCATTTAAATTTTTCTCTTACAGGTCTAACACTTCCGAAAAACCAATACAACGCCCACCCGGAACAATATATAAAGCTAAACGAACCGTTCACTGGGCACTTATCCGTACGAAAATCCCTATTGATTTACCTGTTTTTACAAGGAAATAAAATGTGAAAAAAATATTTCTACATCCCATGGCCTTTCTCAACCATTTAAATTTTTGTCTTACATGTCTAACACTACTGAAAAACCAATACAACGCCCACCCGGAACAATATATAAAGCTAAACGAACCGTTCACTGGGTACTTATGCGTATGAAATCCCTATTGATTTACCTGTTTTTACAAGGAAATAAAATATGAAAAAAATATTTCTACATCCCATGGCCTTTCCCAACCATTTAAATTTTTCTCTTACAGGTCTAACACTTCTGAAAAACCAATACAACGCCCACCCGGAACAATATATAAAGCTAAACGAACCGTTCACTGGGCACTTATCCGTACAAAAAACCCTATTGTTTTACCTGTTTTTACAAGGAAATAAAATGTGAAAAAAAAATTTCTACATCCCATGGCCTTTCCCAACCATTTAAATTTTTCTCTTACAGGTCTAACACTTCCGAAAAACCAATACAACGCCCACCCGGAACAATATATAAAGCCAAACGAACCGTTTACTGGGTACTTACACGTACGAAAATCCCTATTGATTTACCTGTTTTTACAAGGAAATAAAATGTGAAAAAAATATTTCTACATCCCATGGCCTTTCCCAACCATTTAAATTTTTCTCTTACAGGTCTAACACTTCCGAAAAACCAATACAACGCCCACCCGGAACAATATATAAAGCTAAACGAACCGTTCACTGGGCACTTATCTGTACGAAAATCCCTATTGATTTACCTTATTTTACAAGGAAATAAAATGTGAAAAAATATTTCTACATCCCATGGCCATTCCCAACGATTTAAATTTTTCTCTTACAGGTCTAACACTTCCGAAAAACCAATACAACGCCCACCCGGAACAATATATAAAGCTAAACGAACCGTTCACTGGGTAGTTACACGTACGAAAATCCCTATTGATTTACCTGTTTTTACAAGGAAATAAAATGTGGAAAAAATATTTCTACATCCCATGGCCTTTCCCAACCATTTAAATTTTTTTCTTACAGGTCTTACACTTCTGAGAAACCAATACAACGCCCACCCGGTACTATATATAAAGCTAAACGAACCGTTCACTGGGTACTTATCCGTACGAAAATCCCTATTGATTTACCTGTTTTTACAAGGAAATAAAATGTGAAAAAAATATTTCTACATCCCATGGCCTTTCCCAACCATTTAAATTTTTCTCTTACAGGTCTAACACTTCCGAAAAACCAATACAACGCCCACCCGGAACAATATATAAAGCTAAACGAACCGTTCACTGGGCACTTATCTGTACGAAAATCCCTATTGATTTACCTGTTTTTACAAGGAAATAAAATGTGAAAAAAAATTTCTACATCCCATGGCCATTCCCAACCATTTAAATTTTTCTCTTACAGGTCTAACACTTCCGAAAAACCAATACAACGCCCACCCGGAACAATATATAAAGCTAAACGAACCGTTCACTGTGCACTTATCTGTACGAAAATCCCTATTGATTTACCTTTTTTTTACAAGGAAATAAAATGTGAAAAAATATTTCTACATCCCATGGCCATTCCCAACGATTTAAATTTTTCTCTTACAGGTCTAACACTTCCGAAAAACCAATACAACGCCCACCCGGAACAATATATAAAGCTAAACGAACCGTTCACTGGGTAGTTACACGTACGAAAATCCCTATTGATTTACCTGTTTTTACAAGGAAATAAAATGTGGAAAAAATATTTCTACATCCCATGGCCTTTCCCAACCATTTAAATTTTTCTCTTACAGGTCTAACACTTCTGAGAAACCAATACAACGCCCACCCGGTACTATATATAAAGCTAAACGAACCGTTCACTGGGTACTTATCCGTACGAAAATCCCTATTGATTTACCTGTTTTTACAAGGAAATAAAATGTGAAAAAAATATTTCTACATCCCATGGCCTTTCCCAACCATTTAAATTTTTCTCTTACAGGTCTAACACTTCCGAAAAACCAATACAACGCCCACCCGGAACAATATATAAAGCTAAACGAACCGTTCACTGGGCACTTATTTGTACGAAAATCCCTATTGATTTACCTGTTTTTACAAGGAAATAAAATGTGAAAAAAAATTTCTACATCCCATGGCCATTCCCAACCATTTAAATTTTTCTCTTACAGGTCTAACACTTCCAAAAAACCAATACAACGCCCACCCGGAACAATATATAAAGCTAAACGAACCGTTCACTGGGCACTTATCCGTACGAAAATCCCTATTGATTTACCTGTTTTTACAAGGAAATAAAATGTGAAAAAAATATTTCTACATCCCATGGCCTTTCTCAACCATTTAAATTTTTGTCTTACATGTCTAACACTACTGAAAAACCAATACAACGCCCACCCGGAACAATATATAAAGCTAAACGAACCGTTCACTGGGTACTTATGCGTACGAAATCCCTATTGATTTACCTGTTTTTACAAGGAAATAAAATATGAAAAAAATATTTCTACATCCCATGGCCTTTCCCAACCATTTAAATTTCTCTCTTACAGGTCTAACACTTCTGAAAAACCAATACAACGCCCACCCGGAACAATATATAAAGCTAAACGAACCGTTCACTGGGCACTTATCCGTACAAAAAACCCTATTGTTTTACCTGTTTTTACAAGGAAATAAAATGTGAAAAAAATATTTCTACATCCCATGGCCTTTCCCAACCATTTAAATTTTTCTCTTACAGGTCTAACACTTCCGAAAAACCAATACAACGCCCACCCGGAACAATATATAAAGCTAAACGAACCGTTTACTGGGTACTTACACGTACGAAAATCCCTATTGATTTACCTGTTTTTACAAGGAAATAAAATGTGAAAAAAATATTTCTACATCCCATGGCCTTTCCCAACCATTTAAATTTTTCTCTTACAGGTCTAACACTTCCGAAAAACCAATACAACGCCCACCCGGAACAATATATAAAGCTAAACGAACCGTTCACTGGGCACTTATCTGTACGAAAATCCCTATTGATTTACCTTTTTTTTACAAGGAAATAAAATGTGAAAAAATATTTCTACATCCCATGGCCATTCCCAACGATTTAAATTTTTCTCTTACAGGTCTAACACTTCTGAAAAACCAATACAACGCCCACCCGGAACAATATATAAAGCTAAACGAACCGTTCACTGGGTAGTTACACGTACGAAAATCCCTATTGATTTACCTGTTTTTACAAGAAAATAAAATGTGGAAAAAATATTTCTACATCCCATGGCCTTTCCCAACCATTTAAATTTTTCTCTTACAGGTCTAACACTTCTGAGAAACCAATACAACGCCCACCCGGTACTATATATAAAGCTAAACGAACCATTCACTGGGTACTTATCCGTACGAAAATCCCTATTGATTTACCTGTTTTTACAAGGAAATAAAATGTGAAAAAAATATTTCTACATCCCATGGCCTTTCCCAACCATTTAAATTTTTCTCTTACAGGTCTAACACTTCCGAAAAACCAATATAACGCCCACCCGGAACAATATATAAAGCTAAACGAACCGTTCACTGGGCACTTATCTGTACGAAAATCCCTATTGATTTACCTGTTTTTACAAGGAAATAAAATGTGAAACAAAATTTCTACATCCCATGGCCATTCCCAACCATTTAAATTTTTCTCTTACAGGTCTAACACTTCCGAAAAACCAATACAACGCCCACCCGGAACAATATATAAAGCTAAACGAACCGTTCACTGGGTACTTATGCGTACGAAATCCCTATTGATTTACCTGTTTTTACAAGGAAATAAAATATGAAAAAAATATTTCTACATCCCATGGCCTTTCCCAACCATTTAAATTTTTCTCTTACAGGTCTAACACTTCTGAAAAACCAATACAACGCCCACCCGGAACAATATATAAAGCTAAACGAACCGTTCACTGGCTTGCTAGTGAAGGGGAGTAGTCAGCTACAAAATGGATGCCATGAGAAAGGGAGGAGTGAGTTAAAAAATGGCTGCCATAAGAAGGGTAGGAGTCAGCTACAAAATGGTTGCCTAATGAATGGGAGGAGTCAGCTACAAAATGACTGCCATAGAAAGGGGAGGAGTCAGCTACAAAATGACTGCCAAAAAAAAGGGGAGGAGTCAACTAAGTTAGCTACAAAATGGCTGCCATGAGGCATCTGCAGTATGGCTGCTATGAGATATAGAGGAGTCAGCTACAAAATGGCTGCCATGAGAAGGGTAGGAGTCAGCTACAAAATGGCTGCCATGAGAAGGGTAAGAGTCAGCTACAAAATGGCTGCCATGAGAAGGGTAAGAGTCAGCTACAAAATGGCTGCCATGAGAAAGGGGAGGAGTCAGGTACAAAATATCTGCCAATTGTAGGGTAGGTGTCAGCTACAAAATAGTTGCCATGTGTCAGCTACAAAATGACTGCCATAGAAAGGGGAGGAGTCAGCTACAAAATGACTGCCAAAAAGGGGAGGAGTCAACTAAGTCAGCTACAAAATGGCTGCCATGGGTCATCTGCATTATGGCTGCTATGAGAAGAAGAGGAGTCAGCTACAAAATGGCTGCCATGAGAAGGGTAGGAGTCAGCTACAAAATGGCTGCCATGAGCAGGGTAGGAGTCAGCTACAAAATGGCTGCCATGGGTCATCTGCATTATGGCTGCTCTGAGAAGAAGCGGATTCAGCTACAAAATGGCTGCCCTGAGAAAGGGAGGATGCAACTACAAAATGGCTGCAATACAAAGGGGAGGAGTCAGCTGCAAAATGGATGCCATGAGAAAGGGAGGAGTCAGTTATAACATGGCTGCCATGAGAAGGGGAGGGGTCAGATACAAAATGGCTGCCTAGGGAAGGGGAGGAGTCAGCTACAAAATGGCTGGCATAGGAGGGGGAGGAATCAGGATCAAAATGTCTGCCAATTGTAGGGTAGGAGTCAGCTACAAAATAGTTGCCATGTGTCAGCTACAAAATGTCTGCCATAGAAAGGGTAGCAGTCTGATATGCTGGCTGCTATGAGAAGAGGAGGAGTCAGCGAAAAATGGGTGCCATGAGAAGGGGAGGAGTCAGCTACAAAATGGCTGCCATACATAGGGGAGGAGTCAGCTACAAAATGATTACCTAATGAAGGGGAGGAGTCAGCTACAAAATGACTGCCATGAGAAGGGGCGGAATCTCATACAAAATGGCTGCCATAGGAAGGGGAGGAATCAGGTACAAAATGTCTGCCAATTGAAAGGTAGGAATCAGCTACAAAATAGTTGCCATGTGTCAGCTACAAAATGTCTGCCATAGAAAGGGGAGGAGTCAGCTACAAAATGGCTTCCATGAGAAGGGGAGGAGTCAGCTACAAAATGGCTACCATGAAAAGGGGATGAGTCAACTACAAAATGGCTGCCTAGGGTAGGGGAGGAGTCAGGTACAAAAAGGCTGCCTAGGGAAGGGGAGGACTCAGCTACAAAATGGTTGCCATGAGAAGTGTATGAGTCAGCTACAAAATGGCTGCCATGAGAAGTGGTGGTATATCATACAAAATGGCTGCTATAGGAAGGGGAGGAGTCAGCTCCAAAATGTTTGACTAGGGTAGGGGGGAGTCAACTAAGTCAGCTAAAATTGGCTGCCATGATAAGAGGCGGAGTCAACTACAAAATGGCTGCCATACCAAGGGGAGGAGTCTGATACAAAATGCCTGCTATGAGAAGAGGAGGAGTCAGCTACAAAATGGGTGCCATGAGAAGGGTAGGAGTCAGCTACAAAATGGCTGCCATGAGAAGGGTAGGAGCCAGCTACAAAATGGCTGCCATGAGAAGGGGAGGAGTCAGCTACAAAATGGCTGCCATGAGAAGGGTAGGAGTCAGCTTCAAAATGGCTGTCTAGTGAAGGTGACTAGTCAGCTACAAAATGGCTGCCATGAGAAGGGTAGGAGTCAGCTAAAAAATGGCTGCCATGAGAAGGGGTGGAGTCTCATACAACAAGGGTGCCATAGGAAGGGGAGGGTTCAGCTCAAAAATGGCTGACTAGGGAAGGGGAGGAGTCAACCAAGTGGGCTAAAATTGACTGCCATGGTAAAATGGCTGCCATACCAAGGGGAGGAGTCTGAGACAAAATGCCTGCTATGAGAAGAGGAGGAATCAGCTACAAAATGGGTGCCATGAAAAGGGGAGGAATCAGCTAAAAAATGGCTGCCATACAAAGGGCACGGTTCAGCTACAAAATTGATGCCATGAGAAAGAGAGGAGTCAGTTACAACATGGCTGCCATGAGAAGGGGAGGATTCAGCTACAAAATGACTGCCTAGGGAAGGGGAGGAGTCAGCTACAAAATTGCCATGAGAAGGGGAGGATTCAGCCATAAAATGACTGCCATTGAAAGGGGAGGAGTCAGCAACTAAATGGCTACCATACAAAGGGGAGGAGTCAGCTACAAGATGGCTGCCTAGGGAAGGGGAGGAGTCAGCTACAAAATGGCTGCCATTAGAAGGGGAGGAGTCAGCTACAAAATGACTGCCATAGAAAGGGGAGGAGTCAGCTACAAAATGACTGCCCAAGAAAGGGGAGGAGTCAACTAAGTCAGTTACAAAATGGCTGCCATGAGTCATCTGCAATATGGCTGCTATGAGAAGAAGAGGAGTCAGCTACGAAATGGCTGCCATGAGAAGGGTAGGAGTCAGCTACAAAATGGCTGCCATGAGAAGGGTAGGAGTCAGCTACAAAATGGCTGCTTGGGAAGGGGAGGAGTCAGCTACAAAATGGCTACCGTACAAAGGGGAGGAGTCAGCTACAAAATGGTTGCCTAATGAATGGGTGGAGTCGGCTACAATATGGAAGCCATAAGAAAGGGTGGAGTTAGTTACAACATGGCTGTCATGAGAAAGGGAGGAGGCAGCTACAAAATGGCTGCTTGGGAAGCGGAGGAATCAGCTTCAAAAAGGCTGCCAAGGGAAGGGGAGGCGTCAGCTACAAAATGGCTACCATGAGAAGTGGTGGAGTCTCATAGAAAATGGCTGCCATAGGAAGGGGAGGAATCAGGTACAAAATGTCTGCCAATTTTAGGGTAGGAGTCAGCTACAAAATGGTTGCCATGTGTCAGCTCCAAAATGTCTGCCATAGAAAGGGAAGGCATCAGCTACAAAATGGCTTGCTAGTGAAGGGGAGGAGTCAGCTACAAAATGGATGCCATCAGAAAGGGAGGAGTCAGCTACAAAATGGCTACCATACAAAGGGGAGGAGTCAGCTACAAGATGGCTGCCTAGGGAAGGGGAGGAGTCAGCTACAAAATGGCTGCCATAAGAAGGGTAGGAGTCAGCTACAAAATGGTTGCCTAATGAATGGGAGGAGTCAGCTACAATATTGATGCTATGAGAAGGGGAGGAGTCAGCTACAAAATGGCTACCATACAAAGGGGAGGAGTCAGCTACAAGATGGCTGGCTAGGGAAGGGGAGGAGTCAGCTACAAAATGGCTGCCCTTAGAAGGGGAGGAGTCAGCTACAAAATGACTGCCATAGAAAGGGGAGGAGTCAGCTACAAAATGACTGCCAAAGAAAGGGGAGGAGTCAACTAAGTCAGCTACAAAATGGCTGCCATGAGTCATCTGCAATATGGCTGCTATGAGATATAGAGTAGTCAGCTACAGAAAGGCTGCCATGAGAAGGGTAGGAGTCAGCTACAAAATGGCTGCCATGAGAAGGGTAAGAGTCAGCTACAAAATGGCTGCCATTAGAAGGGTAGGAGTCAACTAAAAAATGGCTGCCATGAGAAGGGTTGGAGACAGCTACAAAATGGCTGCCATGAGAAAGTTAGGAGTCAGCTACAAAACGGTTCCCTAATGAATGGGAGGAGTCAGCTACAAAATGGATGCCATGAGAAAGGGGAGGAGTCAGCTCTAAAATGGCTGCCTACGGAAGGGGAGGAGTCAGATTCAAAAAGGCTGTCTAAGGAAGGGGAGGAGTCAGGTACATAATGCCTGCCATGAGAATGGGTGGAGTCTCATACAAAATGGCTGCCATAGGAAGGGGAGGAATCAGGTACAAAATATCTGCCAATGGTAGGGTAGGAGTCAGCTACAAAATAGTTGCCATGTGTCAGCTACAAAATGACTGCCATAGAAAGGGGAGGAGTCAGCTACAAAATGACTGCAAAAAAGAGGAGGAGTCAACTAAGTCAGCTACAAAATGGCTGCCATGGGTCATCTGCATTATGGCTGCTATGAGAAGAAGAGGAGTCAGCTACAAAATGGCTGCCATGAGAAGGGTAGGAGTCAGCTACAAAATGGCTGCCATGGGTCATCTGCAATATGGCTGCTCTGAGAAGAAGAGGATTCAGCTACAAAATGGCTGCCCTGAGAAAGGGAGGATGCAACTACAAAATGGCTGCAATATAAAGGGGAGGAGTCAGATACAAGATGACTGCCATGGGAAGGGGAGGAGTCAGCTACAAAATGGCTGCCATACAAAGGGGAGGAGTCAGATACGAAATGGTTGTCTAATGAATGGGAGGAGTCAGCTGCAAAATGGATGCCATGAGAAAGGGCGGAGTCAGTTATAACATGGCTGCCATGAGAAGGGGAGGGGTCAGATACAAAATGGCTGCCTAGGGAAGGGGAGGAGTCAGCTACAAAATGGCTGGCATAGGAGGGGGAGGAATCAGGTACAAAATGTCTGCCAATTGTAGGGTAGGAGTCAGCTACAAAATAGTTGCCATGTGTCAGCTACAAAATGTTTGCCATAGAAAGGGGAGGAGTCTGATATGCTGGCTGCTATGAGAAGAGGAGGAGTCAGCGAATAATGGGTGCCATGAGAAGGGGAGGAGTCAGCTACAAAATGGCTGCCATACAAAGGGGAGGAGTCAGCTACAACATGATTACCTAATGAAGGGGAGGAGTCAGCTACAAAATGACTGCCATGAGAAGGGGCGGAATCTCATACAAAATGGCTGCCAATTGAAGGGTAGGAGTCAGCTACAAAATAGTTGCCATGTGTCAGCTACAAAATGTCTGCCATAGAAAGGGGAGGAGTCAGCTAAAAAAGGGCCGCCTAGTGAAGGGGAGGAGTCAGCTACAAAATCGCTGCCATGAGAAGGGGAGGAGTCAGCTACAAAATGGCTGCCATGAAAAGGGGATGAGTCAACTACAAAATGGCTGCCTAGGGTAGGGGAGGAGTCAGGTACAAAAAGGCTGCCTAGGGAAGGGGAGGACTCAGCTACAAAATGGTTGCCATGAGAAGGGTATGAGTCAGCTACAAAATGGCGGCCATGAGAAGTGGTGGTATATCATACAAAATGGCTGCTATAGGAAGGGGAGGAGTCAGCTCCAAAATGTTTGACTACGGAAGGGGAGGAGTCAACTAAGTCAGCTAAAAATGGCTGCCATGATAAAAGGCGGAGTCAACTACAAAATGGCTGCCATACCAAGGGGAGGAGTCTGATACAAAATGCCTGCTATGAGAAGAGGAGGAGTCAGCTACAAAATAGGTGCCATGAGAAGGGTAGGAGTCAGCTACAAAATGGCTGCCATGAGAAGGGTCGGAGCCAGCTACAAAATGGCTGCCATGAGAAGGGGAGGAGTCAGCTACAAAATGGCTGCCATGAGAAGGGGAGGAGTCAGCTACAAAATGGCTGTCTAGTGAAGGTGACTAGTCAGCTACAAAATGGCTGCCATGAGAAGGGTAGGAGTCAGCTAACAATGGCTGCCCTGAGAAGGGGTGGAATCTCATACAACAAGGGTGCCATAGGAAGGGGAGGGGTCAGCTCAAAAATGGTTGACTAGGGAAGGGGAGGAGTCAACTAAGTGGGCTAAAATTGACTGCCATGATAAAATGGCTGCCATACCAAGGGGAGGAGTCTGAGACAAAATGCCTGCTATGAAAAGAGGAGGAATCAGCTACAAAATGGGTGCCATGAAAAGGGGAGTAGTCAGCTACAAAATGGCTGCCATGAGAAGGGGAGAAGTCAGGTACAAAATGACTGCCAAAGAAAGGGGAGGAGTCAACTAAGTCAGCTACAAAATGGCGGCCATGAGTCATCTGCAATATGGCTGCTCTGAGAAGAAGAGGAGTCAGCTACAAAATGGCTGCCATGAGAAGGGTAGGAGTCAGTTACAAAATGGCTGCCATGAGAAGGGTAGGAGCCAGCTACAAAATGGCTGCCATGAGAAGGGGTGGAGTCAGCTACAAAATGGCAGCCCAGGGAAGGGGAGGAGTCAGCTACAAAATGGCTGCCATAAGAAGGGTAGGAGTCAGCTACAAAATGGCTGCAATAGGAAGGGGAGGAGTCAGCTCCAAAATGGCTGCCTAGGGAAGGGGAGGAGTCAACGAAGTCATCTAAAAATAGCTGCCATGATAAAGAGAGGAGTCAACTACAAAATGGCTGCCATAGAAAGGGGAGGAGTCAGATACAGAATGCCTGCTATGAAAAGAGTAGGAGTCCTCTACAAAATGGCTGCCATGAGAAGGGGAGGAGTCAGCTACAAAATGGCTACCATAAAAAGGGGAGGAGTAAGCTACAAAATGGATGCCATGAGAAAGGGAGGAGTCAGTTACAACATGGCTGCCATGAGAAAGGGGGAGTCAGCTACAAAATGGCTGCCTAGGGAAGGGGAGGAGTCAGCTTCAAAAAGGCTGCCCAGGGGAAGGGGAGGAGTCAGCTACAAAATGGCTACCATGAGAAGTGGTGGAGTCTCATAGAAAATGGCTGCCATAGGAAGGGGAGGAATCAGGTACAAAATGTCTGCCAATTTTAGAGTAGGAGTCAGCTACAAAATAGTCGCCATGTGTCAGCTACAAAATGTCTGCCATAGAAAGGGAAGGCGTCAGCTATAAAATGGCTTGCTAGTGAAGGGTAGGAGTCAGCTACAAAATGGTTGCCTAATGAATGGGAGGAGTCAGCTACAATATGGCTGCTATGAGAAGGGGAGGAGTCAGCTACAAAATGGCTACCATACAAAGGGGAGGAGTCAGCTACAAGATGGCTGCCTAGGGAAAGGGGAGGAGTCAGCTACAAAATGGCTGCCATTAGAAGGGGAGGAGTCAGCTACAAAATGAATGGCATAGAAAGGGGAGGAGTCAGCTACAAAATGACTGCCAAAGAAAGGGGAGGAGTCAACTAAGTCAGCTACAAAATGGCTGCCATGAGTCATCTGCAATATGGCTGCTATGAGATATAGATGAGTCAGCTACAAAATGGCTGCCATGAGAAGGGTAGGAGACAGCTACAAAATGGCTGCCATGAGAAGGGTAAGAGTCAGCTACAAAATGGCTGCCATGAGAAGGGTAGGAGTCAACTACAAAAAGGCTGCCATGAGAAGGGTAGGAGACAGCTACAAAATGGCTGCCATGAGAAAGTTAGGATTCAGCTACAAAATGGTTCCCTAATGAATGGGAGGAGTCAGCTACAAAATGGATGCCAAGAGAAAGGGGAGGAGTCAGCTATAAAATGGCTGCCTACGGAAGGGGAGGAGTCAGATTCAAAAAGGCTGTCTAAGGAAGGGGAGGAGTCAGGTACATAATGGCTGCCATGAGAAGGGCTGGATTCTCATACAAAATGGCTGCCATAGGAAGGGGAGGAATCAGGTACAAAATATCCGCCAATTTTAGGGTATGAGTCAGCTACAAAATAGTTGCCATGTGTCAGCTACAAAATGACTGCCATAGAAAGGGGAGGAGTCAGCTACAAAATGACTGCCAAAAAGGGGAGGAGTCAACTAAGTCAGCTACAAAATGGCTGCCATGGGTCATCTGCATTATGGCTGCTATGAGAAGAAGAGGATTCAGCTACAAAATGGCTGCCCTGAGAAACGGAGGATGCAACTACAAAATGGCTGCAATACAAAGGGGAGGAGTCAGATACAAGATGACTGCCATGAGAAGGGGAGGAGTCAGCTACAAAATGGCTGCCATACAAAGGGGAGGAGTCAGATACGAAATGGTTGTCTAATGAATGGGAGGAGTCAGCTGCAAAATGGATGCCATGAGCAGGGTAGGAGTCAGCTACAAAATGGCTGCCATGGGTCATCTGCATTATGGCTGCTCTGAGAAGAAGCGGATTCAGCTACAAAATGGCTGCCCTGAGAAAGGGAGGATGCAACTACAAAATGGCTGCAATACAAAGGGGAGGAGTCAGATACAAGATGACTGCCATGAGAAGGGGAGGAGTCAGCTACAAAATGGCTGCCATACAAAGGGGAGGAGTCAGATACGAAATGGTTGTCTAATGAATGGGAGGAGTCAGCTGCAAAATGGATGCCATGAGAAAGGGAGGAGTCAGTTATAACATGGCTGCCATGAGAAGGGGAGGGGTCAGATACAAAATGGCTGCCTAGGGAAGGGGAGGAGTCAGCTACAAAATGGCTGGCATAGGAGGGGGAGGAATCAGGTACAAAATGTCTGCCAATTGTAGGGTAGGAGTCAGCTACAAAATAGTTGCCATGTGTCAGCTACAAAATGTCTGCCATAGAAAGGGGAGGAGTCTGATATGCTGGATGCTATGAGAAGAGGAGGAGTCAGCGAAAAATGGGTGACATGAGAAGGGGAGGAGTCAGCTACAAAATGGCTGCCATACAAAGGGGAGGAGTCAGCTACAACATGATTACCTAATGAAGGGGAGGAGTCAGCTACAAAATGACTGCCATGAGAAGGGGCGGAATCTCATACAAAATGGCTGCCATAGGAAGGGGAGGAATCAGGTACAAAATGTCTGCCAATTGAAGGGTAGGAGTCAGCTACAAAATAGTTGCCATTTGTCAGCTACAAAATGTCTGCCATAGAAAGGGGAGGAGTCAGCTACAAAAGGGCTGCCTAGTGAAGGAGAGGAGTCAGCTACAAAATGGCTGCCATGAGAAGGGGAGGAGTCAGCTACAAAATGGCTGCCATGAAAAGGGGATGAGTCAACTACAAAATGGCTGCCTAGGGTAGGGGAGGAGTCAGGTACAAAAAGGCTGCCTAGGGAAGGGGAGGACTCAGCTACAAAATGGTTGACATGAGAAGGGTATGAGTCAGCTACAAAATGGCTGCCATGAGAAGTGGTGGTATATCATACAAAATGGCTGCTATAGGAAGGGGAGGAGTCAGCTCCAAAATGTTTGACTAGGGAAGGGGAGGAGTCAACTAAGGGGAGGAGTCAACTAAGTCAGCTAAAAATGGCTGCCATGATAAAAGGCGGAGTCAACTACAAAATGGCTGCCATACCAAGGGGAGGAGTGTGATACAAAATGCCTGCTATGAGAAGAGGAGGAGTCAGCTACAAAATGGGTGCCATGAGAAGGGTAGGAGTCAGCTACAAAATGGGTGCCATGAGAAGGGTAGGAGTCAGCTACAAAATGGCTGCCATGAGAAGGGTAGGAGCCAGCTACAAAATGGCTGCCATGAGAAGGGTAGGAGACAGCTACAAAATGGGTGCCATGAGAAGGGTAGGAGTCAGCTACAAAATGGCTGCCATGAGAAAGGTAGGAGCCAGCTACAAAATGGCTGCCATGAGAAGGGGAGGAGTCAGCTACAAAATGGCTGCAATAGGAAGGGGAGGAGTCAGCTCCAAAATGGCTGCCTAGGGAAGGGGAGGAGTCAACTAAGTCATCTAAAAATAGCTGCCATGATAAAGAGAGGAGTCAACTACAAAATGGCTGCCATAGAAAGGGGAGGAGTCAGATACAGAATGCCTGCTATGAAAAGAGGAGGAGTCAGCTACAAAATGGCTGCTATGAGAAGGGGAGGAGTCAGCTACAAAATGGCTACCATAAAAAGGGGAGGAGTAAGCAACAAAATGGATGCCATGAGAAAGGGATTAGTCAGTTACAACATGGCTGCCATGAGAAAGGGGGGAGTCAGCTACAAAATGGCTGCCTAGGGAAGGGGAGGAGTCAGCTACAAAATGGCTACCATGAGAAGTGGTGGAGTCTCATAGAAAATGGCTGCCATAGGAAGGGGAGGAATCAGGTACAAAATGTCTGCCAATTTTAGGGTAGGAGTCAGCTACAAAATAGTCGCCATGTGTCAGCTACAAAATGTCTGCCATAGAAAGGGAAGGCGTCAGCTACAAAATGGCTTGCTAGTGAAGGGGAGGAGTCAGCTACAAAATGGATGCCATGAGAAAGGGAGGAGTGAGTTAAAAATGGCTGCCATAAGAAGGGTAGGAGTCAGCTACAAAATGGTTGCCTAATGAATGGGAGGAGTCAGCTACAATATGGCTGCTATGAGAAGGGGAGGAGTCAGCTACAAAATGGCTACCATACAAAGGGGAGGAGTCAGCTACAAAATGACTGCCAAAAAGGGGAGGAGTCAACTAAGTCAGCTACAAAATGGCTGCCATGGGTCATCTGCATTATGGCTGCTATGAGAAGAAGAGGAGTCAGCTACAAAATGGCTGCCATGAGAAGGGTAGGTGTCAGTTACAAAATGGCTGCCATGGGTCATCTGCAATATGGCTGCTCTGAGAAGAAGAGGATTCAGCTACAAAATGGCTGCCCTGAGAAAGGGAGGATGCAACTACAAAATGGCTGCAATACAAAGGGGAGGAGTCAGATACAAGATGACTGCCATGAGAAGGGGAGGAGTCAGCTACAAAATGGCTGCCATACAAAGGGGAGGAGTCAGATACGAAATGGTTGTCTAATGAATGGGAGGAGTCAGCTGCAAAATGGATGCCATGAGAAAGGGAGGAGTCAGTTATAACATGGCTGCCATGAGAAGGGGAGGGGTCAGATACAAAATGGCTGCCTAGGGAAGGGTAGGAGTCAGCTACAAAATGGCTGGCATAGGAGGGGGAGGAATCAGGTACAAAATGTCTGCCAATTGTAGGGTAGGAGTCAGCTACAAAATAGTTGCCATGTGTCAGCTACAAAATGTCTGCCATAGAAAGGGGAGGTGTCTGATATGCTGGATGCTATGAGAAGAGGAGGAGTCAGCGAAAAATGGGTGCCATGAGAAGGGGAGGAGTCAGCTACAAAATGGCTGCCATACAAAGGGGAGGAGTCAGCTACAACATGATTACCTAATCAAGGGGAGGAGTCAGCTACAAAATGACTGCCATGAGAAGGGGCGGAATCTCATACAAAATGGCTGCCATAGGAAGGGGAGGAATCAGGTACAAAATGTCTGCCAATTGAAGGGTAGGAGCCAGCTACAAAATGGCTGCCATGAGAAGAGGAGGAGTCAGCTTCAAAATGGCTGCAATAGGAAGGGGAGGAGTCAGCTCCAAAATGGCTGCCTAGGGAAGGGGAGGAGTCAACTAAGTCATCTAAAAATAGCTGCCATGATAAAGAGAGGAGTCAACTACAAAATGGCTGCCATAGAAAGGGGAGGAGTCAGATACAGAATGCCTGCTATGAAAAGAGGAGGAGTCAGCTACAAAATGGCTGCCATGAGAAGAAGAGGAGTCAGCTACAAAATGGCTGCCATGAGAAGGGTAGGAGTCAGCTACAAAATGGCTGCCATGGGTCATCTGCAATATGGCTGCTCTGAGAAGAAGAGGATTCAGCTACAAAATGGCTGCCCTGAGAAAGGGAGGATGCAACTACAAAATGGCTGCAATACAAAGGGGAGGAGTCAGATACAAGATGACTGCCATGAGAAGGGGAGGAGTCAGCTACAAAATGGCTGCCATACAAAGGGGAGGAGTCAGATACGAAATGGTTGTCTAATGAATGGGAGGAGTCAGCTGCAAAATGGATGCCATGAGAAAGGGAGGAGTCAGTTATAACATGGCTGCCATGGGAAGGGGAGGGGTCAGATACAAAATGGCTGCCTAGGGAAGGGTAGGAGTCAGCTACAAAATGGCTGGCATAGGAGGGGGAGGAATCAGGTACAAAATGTCTGCCAATTGTAGGGTAGGAGTCAGCTACAAAATAGTTGCCATGTGTCAGCTACAGAATGTCTGCCATAGAAAGGGGAGGAGTCTGATATGCTGGCTGCTATGAGAAGAGGAGGAGTCAGCGAAAAATGGGTGCCATGAGAAGGGGAGGATTCAGCTACAAAATGGCTGCCATACAAAGGGGAGGAGTCAGCTACCACACGATTACCTAATGAAGGGGAGGAGTCAGCTACAAAATGACTGCCATGAGAAGGGGCGGAATCTCATACAAAATGGCTGCCATAGGAAGGGGAGGAATCAGGTACAAAATGTCTGCCAATTGAAGGGTAGGAGTCAGCTACAAAATAGTTGCCATGTGTCAGCTACAAAATGTCTGCCATAGAAAGGGGAGGAGTCAGCTACAAAATGGGTGCCATGAAAAGGGGAGTAGTCAGCTACAAAATGGCTGCCATGAGAAGGGGAGAAGTCAGGTACAAAATGACTGCCAAAGAAAGGGGAGGAGTCAACTAAGTCAGCTACAAAATGGCGGCTATGAGTCATCTGCAATATGGCTGCTCTGAGAAGAAGAGGAGTCAGCTACAAAATGGCTGCCATGAGAAGGGTAGGAGTCAGCTACAAAATGGCTGCCATTAGAAGGGTAGGAGCCAGCTACAAAATGGCTGCCATGAGAAGGGGAGGTGTCAGCTACAAAATGGCTGCCATGAGAAGGGGTGGAGTCAGCTACAAAATGGCTGCCCAGGGAAGGGGAGGAGTCAGCTACAAAATGGCTGCTATAGGAAGGGGAGGAGTCAGCTACAAAATGGCTGCCATAAGAAGGGTAGGAGTCAGCTACAAAATGGCTGCAATAGGAAGGGAAGGAGTCAGCTCCAAAATGGCTGCCTAGGGAAGGGGAGGATTCAACTAAGTCATCTAAAAATAGCTGCCATGATAAAGAGAGGAGTCAACTACAAAATGGCTGCCATAGAAAGGGGAGGAGTCAGATACAGAATGCCTGCTATGAAAAGAGGAGGAGTCAGCTACAAAATGGCTGCCATGAGAAGGGGAGGAGTCAGCTACAAAATGGCTACCATAAAAAGGGGAGGAGTAAGCTACAAAATGGATGCCATGAGAAAGGGAGGAGTCAGTTACAACATGGCTGCCATGACAAAGGGGGGATTCAGCTACAAAATGGCTGCCTAGGGAAGGGGAGGAGTCAGCTTCAAAAAGGCTGCCCAGGAGAAGGGGAGGAGTCAGCTACAAAATGGCTACCATGAGAAGTGGTGGAGTCTCATAGAAAATGGCTGCCATAGAAACGGGAGGAATCAGGTACAAAATGTCTGCCAATTTTAGGGTAGGAGTCAGCTACAAAATAGTCGCCATGTGTCAGCTACAAAATGTCTGCCATAGAAAGGGAAGGCGTCAGCTACAAAATGGCTTGCTAGTGAAGGGGAGTAGTCAGCTACAAAATGGATGCCATGAGAAAGGGAGGAGTGAGTTAAAAAATGGCTGCTATAAGAAGGGTAGGAGTCAGCTACAAAATGGTTGCCTATTGAATGGGAGGAGTCAGCTACAATATGGCTGCTATGAGAAGGGGAGGAGTCAATGCAACGCCCACCCGGAAAAATATATAAAGCTAAACGAACCGTTCACTGGGCACTTATCCGTACGAAAATCCCTATTGATTTAGCTGATTTTACAAGGAAATAAAATGTGAAAAAAATATTTCTACATCCCACGGCCTTTCCCAACCATTTAAATTTTTCTCTTACAGGTCTAACACTTCCGAAAAACCAATACAACGACCACCCGGAACAATATCTAAAGCTAAACGAACCGTTCACTGGGCACTTATCCGTACGAAAATCCCTATTGATTTACCTGATTTTACAAGGAAATAAAATGTGAAAAAAATATTTCTACATCCCATGGCCTTTCCCAACCATTTAAATTTTTCTCTTACAGGTCTAACACTTCCGAAAAACCAATACAACGACCACCCGGAACAATATCTAAAGCTAAACGAACCTTTCACTGGGTACTTATCCGTTAGAAAATCCCTATTGATTTACCTGTTTTTACAAGGAAATAAAATGTGAAAAAATATTTCTACATCCCATGGCCTTTCCCAACCATTTAAATTTTTCTCTTACAGGTCTAACACTTCCGAAAAACCAATACAACGCCCACCCGGAACAATATATAAAGCTAAACGAACCGTTCACTGGGCACTTATCCGTACGAAAATCCCTATTGATTTACCTGATTTTACAAGGAAATAAAATGTGAAAAAAATATTTCTACATCCCATGGCCTTTCCCAACCATTTAAATTTTTCTCTTACAGGTCTAACACTTCCGAAAAACCAATACAACGACCACCCGGAACAATATCTAAAGCTAAACGAACCGTTCACTGGGTACTTATCCGTTAGAAAATCCCTATTGATTTACCTGTTTTTACAAGGAAATAAAATGTGAAAAAATATTTCTACATCCCATGGCCTTTCCCAACCATTTAAATTTTTCTCTTACAGGTCTAACACTTCCGAAAAACCAATACAACGACCACCCGGAACAATATCTAAAGCTAAACGAACCGTTCACTGGGTACTTATCCGTTAGAAAATCCCTATTGATTTACCTGTTTTTACAAGGAAATAAAATGTGAAAAAATATTTCTACATCCTATGGCCTTTCCCAACCATTTAAATTTTTCTCTTACAGGTCTAATACTTCCGAAAAACCAATACAACGCCCACCCGGAACAATATATAAAGCTAAACGAACCGTTCACTGGGTACTTACACGTACGAAAATCCCTATTGATTTACCTGATTTTACAAGGAAATAAAATGGGAAAAAAATATTTCTACATCCCATGGCCTTTCCCAACCATTTAAATTTTTCTCTTACAGGCCTAACACTTCCGAAAAACCAATACAACGCCCACCCGGAACAATATATAAAGCTAAACGAACCGTTCACTGGGTACTTACACGTACGAAAATCCCTATTGTTTTACCTGTTTTTACAAGGAAATAAAATGTGAAAAAAATATTTCTACATCCCATGGCCTTTCCAAACCATTTATATTTTTCTCTTACAGGTCTAACACTTCCGAAAAACCAATACAACACCCACCCGGAACAATATATAAAGCTAAACGAACCGTTCACTGGTCACTTATCCGTACGAAAATCCCTATTGATTTACCTGATTTTACAAGGAAATAAAATGGGAAAAAAATATTTCTACATCCCATGGCCTTTCCCAACCATTTAAATTTTTCTCTTACAGGCCTTAAACTTCCGAAAAACCAATACAACGACCACCCGGAACAATATCTAAAGCTAAACGAACCGTTCACTGGGTACTTATCCGTTAGAAAATCCCTATTGAGTTACCTGTTTTTACAAGGAAATAAAATGTGAAAAAATATTTCTACATCCCATGGCCTTTCCCAACCATTTAAATTTTTCTCTTACAGGTCTAATACTTCCGAAAAACCAATACAACGCCCACCCGGAACAATATATAAAGCTAAACGAACCGTTCACTGGGCACTTATCCGTACGAAAATCCCTATTGATTTACCTGATTTTACAAGGAAATAAAATGTGAAAAAAATATTTCTACATCCCATGGCCTTTCCCAACCATTTAAATTTTTCTCTTACAGGTCTAACACTTCCGAAAAACCAATACAACTACCACCCGGAACAATATCTAAAGCTAAACGAACCGTTCACTGGGTACTTATCCGTTAGAAAATCCCTATTGATTTACCTGTTTTTACAAGGAAATAAAATGTGAAAAAATATTTCTACATCCCATGGCCTTTCCCAACCATTTAAATTTTTCTCTTACAGGTCTAATACTTCCGAAAAACCAATACAACGCCCACCCGGAACAATATATAAAGCTAAACGAACCGTTCACTGGGTACTTACACGTACGAAAATCCCTATTGTTTTACCTGTTTTTACAAGGAAATAAAAAGTGAAAAAAATATTTCTACATCCCATGGCCTTTCCAAACCATTTAAATTTTTCTCTTACAGGTCTAACACTTCCGAAAAACCAATACAACGCCCACCCGGAACAATATATAAAGCTAAACGAACCGTTCACTGGGCACTTATCTGTACGAAAATCCCTATTGATTTATCTGATTTTACAAGGAAAGAAAATGTGAAAAAAATATTTCTACATCCCATGGCCTTTCCCAACCATTTAAATTTTTCTCTTACAGGTCTAACACTTCCGAAAAACCAATACAACGACCACCCGGAACAATATCTAAAGCTAAATGAACCGTTCACTGGGTACTTATCCGTAAGAAAATCCCTATTGATTTACCTGTTTTTACAAGGAAATAAAATGTGAAAAAATATTTCTACATCCCATGGCCTTTCCAAACCATTTAAATTTTTCTCTTACAGGTCTAATACATCCGAAAAAGCAATACAACGCCCACCCGGAACAATATATAAAGCTAAACGAACCGTTCACTGGGTACTTACACGTACGAAAATCCCTATCGATTTACCTTATTTTACAAGGAAACAAAATGTGAAAAAAATATTTCTACATCCCATGGCCTTTCCCAACCATTTAAATTTTTCTCTTACAGGTCTAACACTTCCGAAAAACCAATACAACGACCACCCGGAACAATATCTAAAGCTAAATGAACCGTTCAGTGGGTACTTATCCGTAAGAAAATCCCTATTGATTTACCTGTTTTTACAAGGAAATAAAATGTGAAAAAATATTTCTACATCCCATGGCTTTTCCAAACCATTTAAATTTTTCTCTTACAGGTCTAATACATCCGAAAAAGCAATACAACGCCCACCCGGAACAATATATAAAGCTAAACGAACCGTTCACTGGGTACTTACACGTACGAAAATCCCTATCGATTTACCTTATTTTACAAGG
Source organism: Paroedura picta (assembly GCF_049243985.1). Taxonomy (NCBI): domain Eukaryota; kingdom Metazoa; phylum Chordata; class Lepidosauria; order Squamata; family Gekkonidae; genus Paroedura; species Paroedura picta. The sequence goes on from NC_135372.1 coordinate 17,623,113, forward strand.
AAACAAAATGTGAAAAAAATATTTCTACATCCCATGGCCTTTCCCAACCATTTAAATTTTTCTCTTACAGGTCTAACACTTCGGAAAAACCAATGCAACGCCCACCCGGAACAATATATAAAGCTAAACGAACCGTTCACTGGGTACTTATCCGTTAGAAAATCCCTATTGATTTACCTGTATTTACAAGGAAATAAAATGTGAAAAAATATTTCTACATCCCATTGCCTTTCCCAACCATTTAAATTTTTCTCTTACAGGTCTAATACATCCGAAAAAGCAATACAACGCCCACCTGGAACAATATATAAAGCTAAACGAACCGTTCACTGGGTACTTACACGTACGAAAATCCCTATCGATTTACCTTATTTTACAAGGAAACAAAATGTGAAAAAAATATTTCTACATCCCATGGCCTTTCCCAACCATTTAAATTTTTCTCTTACAGGTCTAACACTTCGGAAAAACCAATGCAACGCTCACCCGGAACAATATATAAAGCTAAACGAACCGTTCACTGGGTACTTATCCGTTAGAAAATCCCTATTGATTTACCTGTTTTTACAAGGAAATAAAATGTGGAAAAATATTTCTACATCCCATGGCCTTTCCCAACCATTTAAATTTTTCTCTTACAGGTCTAATACTTCCGAAAAACCAATACAACGCCCAACCGGAACAATATATAAAGCTAAACGAACCGTTCACAGGGTACTTATCTGTACGAAAATCCCTATTGATTTATCTGATTTTACAAGGAAATAAAATGTGAAAAAAATATTTCTACATCCCATGGCCTTTCCCAACCATTTTAATTTTTCTCTTACAGGTCTAACACTTCAGAAAAACCTATACAACGACCACCCGGCACAATATCTAAAGCTAAACGAACCGTTCACTGGGTACTTATCCGTTAGAAAATCCCTATTGATTTACCTGTTTTTACAAGGAAATAAAATGTGGAAAAATATTTCTACATCCCATGGCCTTTCCCAACCATTTAAATTTTTCTCTTACAGGTCTAATACTTCCGAAAAACCAATACAACGCCCACCCGGAACAATATATAAAGCTAAACGAACCGTTCATAGGGTACTTACACGTACGAAAATCCCTATTGATTTACCTGATTTTACAAGGAAATAAAATGTGAAAAAAATATTTCTACATCCCTTGGCCTTTCCCAACCATTTAAATTTTTCTCTTACAGGTCTAACACTTCCGAAAAACCAATACAACGCCCACCCGGAACAATATATAAAGCTAAACGAACCGTTCACTGGGTACTTACACGTACGAAAATCCCTATCGATTTACCTTATTTTACAAGGAAACAAAATGTGAAAAAAATATTTCTACATCCCATGGCCTTTCCCAACCATTTAAATTTTTCTCTTACAGGTCTAACACTTCCGAAAAACCAATACAACGACCACCCGGAACAATATCTAAAGCTAAATGAACCGTTCACTGGGTACTTATCCGTAAGAAAATCCCTATTGATTTACCTGTTTTTACAAGGAAATAAAATGTGAAAAAATATTTCTACATCCCATGGCCTTTCCAAACCATTTAAATTTTTCTCTTACAGGTCTAATACATCCGAAAAAGCAATACAACGCCCACCCGGAACAATATATAAAGCTAAACGAACCGTTCACTGGGTACTTACACGTACGAAAATCCCTATCGATTTACCTTATTTTACAAGGAAACAAAATGTGAAAAAAATATTTCTACATCCCATGGCCTTTCCCAACCATTTAAATTATTCTCTTACAGGTCTAACACTTCGGAAAAACCAATGCAACGCCCACCCGGAACAATATATAAAGCTAAACGAACCGTTCACTGGGTACTTATCCGTTAGAAAATCCCTATTGATTTACCTGTTTTTACAAGGAAATAAAATGTGAAAAAATATTTCTACATCCCATGGCCTTTCCCAACCATTTAAATTTTTCTCTTACAGGTCTAATACATCCGAAAAAGCAATACAACGCCCACCTGGAACAATATATAAAGCTAAACGAACCGTTCACTGGGTACTTACACGTACGAAAATCCCTATCGATTTACCTTATTTTACAAGGAAACAAAATGTGAAAAAAATATTTCTACATCCCATGGCCTTTCCCAACCATTTAAATTTTTCTTTTACAGGTCTAACACTTCGGAAAAACCAATGCAACGCCCACCCGGAACAATATATAAAGCTAAACGAACCGTTCACTGGGTACTTATCCGTTAGAAAATCCCTATTGATTTACCTGTTTTTACAAGGAAATAAAATGTGAAAAAATATTTCTACATCCCATGGCCTTTCCCAACCATTTAAATTTTTCTCTTACAGGTCTAATACATCCGAAAAAGCAATACAACGCCCACCCGGAACAATATATAAAGCTAAACGAACCGTTCACTGGGTACTTACACGTACGAAAATCCCTATCGATTTACCTTATTTTACAAGGAAACAAAATGTGAAAAAAATATTTCTACATCCCATGGCCTTTCCCAACCATTTAAATTTTTCTCTTACAGGTCTAACACTTCGGAAAAACCAATGCAACGCCCACCCGGAACAATATATAAAGCTAAACGAACCGTTCACTGGGTACTTATCCGTTAGAAAATCCCTATTGATTTACCTGTTTTTACAAGGAAATAAAATGTGGAAAAATATTTCTACATCCCATGGCCTTTCCCAACCATTTAAATTTTTCTCTTACAGGTCTAATACTTCCGAAAAACCAATACAACGCCCAACCGGAACAATATATAAAGCTAAACGAACCGTTCACAGGGTACTTATCTGTACGAAAATCCCTATTGATTTATCTGATTTTACAAGGAAATAAAATGTGAAAAAAATATTTCTACATCCCATGGCCTTTCCCAACCATTTTAATTTTTCTCTTACAGGTCTAACACTTCAGAAAAACCTATACAACGACCACCCGGCACAATATCTAAAGCTAAACGAACCGTTCACTGGGTACTTATCCGTTAGAAAATCCCTATTGATTTACCTGTTTTTACAAGGAAATAAAATGTGGAAAAATATTTCTACATCCCATGGCCTTTCCCAACCATTTAAATTTTTCTCTTACAGGTCTAATACTTCCGAAAAACCAATACAACGCCCACCCGGAACAATATATAAAGCTAAACGAACCGTTCATAGGGTACTTACACGTACGAAAATCCCTATTGATTTACCTGATTTTACAAGGAAATAAAATGTGAAAAAAATATTTCTACATCCCTTGGCCTTTCCCAACCATTTAAATTTTTCTCTTACAGGTCTAACACTTCCGAAAAACCAATACAACGCCCACCCGGAACAATATATAAAGCTAAACGAACCGTTCACTGGGCACTTATCCGTACGAAAATCCCTATTGATTTACCTGATTTTACAAGGAAATAAAATGTGAAAAAAATATTTCTACATCCCATGGCCTTTCCCAACCATTTAAATTTTACTCTTACAGGTCTAACACTTCCAAAAAACCAATACAACGACCACCCGGAACAATATCTCAAGCTAAATGAACCGTTCACTGGGTACTTATCCGTAAGAAAATCCCTATTGATTTACCTGTTTTTACAAGGAAATAAAATGTGAAAAAATATTTCTACATCCCATGGCCTTTCCCAACCATTTAAATTTTTCTCTTACAGGGCTAACACTTCCGAAAAACCAATACAACGCCCACCCGGAACAATATATAAAGCTAAACGAACTGTACACTGGGTACTTACACGTACGAAAATCCCTATTGTTTTACCTGTTTTTACAAGGAAATAAAATGTCAAAAAAATATTTCTACATCCCATGGCCTTTCCCAACCATTTAAATTTTTCTCTTACAGGTCTAACACTTCCGAAAAACCAATACAACGACCACCCGGAACAATATCTAAAGCTAAACGAACCGTTCACTGGGTACTTATCCGTAAGAAAATCCCTATTGATTTACCTGTTTTTACAAGGAAATAAAATGTGAAAAAATATTTCTACATCCCATGGCCTTTCCCAACCATTTAAATTTTTCTCTTACAGGTCTAATACTTCCGAAAAACCAATACAACGCCCACCCGGAACAATATATGAAGCTAAACGAACCGTTCACTGGGCACTTATCCGTACGAAAATCCCTATTGATTTACCTGATTTTACAAGGAAATAAAATGTGAAAAAAATATTTCTACATCCCATGGCCTTTCCCAACCCTTTAAATTTTTCTCTTACAGGTCTAACACTTCCAAAAAACCAATACAACGCCCACCCGGAACAATATATAAAGCTAAACGAACCGTTCACTGGGCACTTATCCGAACGAAAATCCCTATTGATTTACCTGTTTTTACAAGGAAATAAAATGTGAAAAAAATATTTCTACATCCCATGGCCTTTCCCAACCATTTAAATTTTTCTCTTACAGGTCTAACACTTCTGAAAAACCAATACAACGCCCACCCGGAACAATATATAAAGCTAAACGAACCGTTCACTAGGCACTTATCCGTACGAAAATCCCTATTGTTTTACCTGTTTTTACAAGGAAATAAAATGTGAAAAAAATGTTTCTACATCCCATGGCCTTTCCCAACCATTTAAATTTTTCTCTTACAGGTCTAATACTTCCGAAAAACCAATACAACGCCCACCCGGAACAATATATAAAGCTAAACGAACCGTTCACTGGGTACTTACACGTACGAAAATCCCTATTGTTCTACCTGTTTTTACAAGGAAATAAAATGTGAAAAAATATTTCTACATCCCATGGCCTTTCCCAACCATTTAAATTTTTCTCTTACAGGTCTAATACTTCCGAAAAACCAATACAACGCCCACCTGGAACAATATATAAAGCTAAACGAACCGTTCACTGGGCACTTATCCGTACGAAAATCCCTATTGATTTACCTGATTTTACAAGGAAATAAAATGTGAAAAAAATATTTCTACATCCCATGGCCTTTCCCAACCATTTAAATTTTTCTCTTACAGGCCTAACACTTCCGAAAAACCAATACAACGCCCACCCGGAATAATATCTAAAGCTAAACGAACCGTTCACTGGGTACTTATCCGTAAGAAAATCCGTATTGATTTACCTGTTTTTACAAGGAAATAAAATGTGAAAAAATATTTCTACATCCCATGGCCTTTCCCAACCATTTAAATTTTTCTCCTACAGGTCTAATACTTCCGAAAAACCAATACAACGCCCACCCGGAACAATATATAAAGCTAAACGAACCGTTCACTGGGTACTTACACGTACGAAAATCCCTATTGATTTACCTGTTTTTACAAGGAAATAAAATGTGAAAAAATATTTCTACATCCCATGGCCTTTCCCAACCATTTAAATTTTTCTCTTACAGGTCTAATACTTCCGAAAAACCAATACAACGCCCACCCGGAACAATATATAAAGCTAAACGAACCGTTCACAGGGTACTTACACGTACGAAAATCCCTATTGATTTACCTGTTTTTACAAGGAAATAAAATGTGAAAAAATATTTCTACATCCCATGGCCTTTCCCAACCATTTAAATTTTTCTCTTACAGGTCTAATACATCCGAAAAAGCAATACAACGCCCACCTGGAACAATATATAAAGCTAAACGAACCGTTCACTGGGTACTTACATGTACGAAAATCCCTATTGATGGGGAGACGACCTCAAGATGGCGCCATAAGGAAAGCTGGACTTCAGTTCAGCTCTTAAGCCATGCCGAGGGTTAGGTGCTTATGCACCTGGCTGACCTGAACAGATACGCAAATCTGTTCACCGGTCGCCCCAGGAACCGGTAACGGTGACCTGAGGGTCCTACAGATCCGTAGGGAGAAGCAAGACCTCCTTGGATTAATAGCGGCTTGAGCTCAAGGTCAAGATGGCGTCTTTGTCGCAAACAACGTTACAAGCTTGAAACGACCAGCCGACCTCACATTCTTCCCAGACCATCATTTACCAGATTGATAGGAGCAGAAGCTGACAGAAGCTGAACCTACAACAGTAAGAATTGAAAGCTTTCTGGCTTTTCTCTCTCTCCTCTCACAAGCTCTTCCCTCCCTCTCCCTCAACCAATTTACAAGCGAATTCCTTCTTTCCCCGAGTGAGAGACTCCCAGCTAATTACACCCATTAACCAAACAAAGAGAGTGCTTTGAAGATTTATGGGTGAACGTTCAGTGGGAGAATTTGACTTGATACGGAGATCGACAAACTGATAATTTGGGATCGCTCGTGCTCCCGCGAGACCTCACGAGACTTTCTGTTTATAGTTTGTGACTGCCTAGAACTATGGAAGAATTATCTAAGGCACAGCTTTTCCATTTGTTATGCAAAGGAAACTCAGAGATACTGAAAGCAGTCAATAAGCTGGAAAAGGAAATTCGTGGGACTAAGGGGGAGTTTTTGGATGGAGCCCAAGATCCGGAGAGACCAGCTGATGACGCAGCTCAGCCAACAGTAAATCAAGTGGAACTTCAGGAGGGAGAGAGTGCCAGAGATGTAAAAACCCAAAGGATCTTTAAAGAACCCGGGAAAACAGATTCATGGAAGGAAAGTACCAAAAACCTGGAAGTCTATTCAGAGCAGGAAATGACTTGGATCAGCAAAATAAAAAGAGGCTATTCAAAAGCGACAGCAACTAGGAAGCTATCAGGAGATATTTCGGTGCGACCAGAGGAAGAGATCCAGATTGACAAAGGATTCAGAGCCCCCTTAAAGGCGACTACAAGCAAGAATCAAGCAAGAGATTTCTCTGGCCCTGACAGAAGGACAATCAGAAACACTCTACTATGGAAAAAAATACAATTTCATTTTCTGCGACCACCTGAAAGATGAGCTGAACAATGGAGTATTCTCCTGGCTTCTTGTGAGAAAAAAAAAAAAAAAGCAATAGTAATCTTTAGGACAGGTCTAATATATGAAGGGAACTGACTTTATATCACTTAAGACAGTAATAGAATATATCCTTATAATAAATTATACCTTCCTATGTATCAACTACTACTTTGTTAAGAAAGATGGTAATAACTCCTAGATCAGGATTAATATGCGATGGGAATTGAATATGTATGTTAATAAGTATGCCAAAAGAGGATGACAAACCATATTTTATAGGCATTAACAAGACAACAGTAGTAATTCTTGGGTTAGGGCCAACTTATGAAGGAGATTGACCTAATATCATTTAAGATAATAACAGAATGTATTCTTATAACAGATCTCATATGTATTAACAATCACTTGGCTAAGAAATATGGTAAAAACTTCTAGACTAGGAATAATATGTGATGAGAACTAAATATCTATGTTAAAAGAGATGGCAAACCATATCAACTGGTCGTTTTCTCCTTACAACTTCTCTGTAAATGCTTTATATAATAATAAACAATAAAATTATTTAAAAAAAAAAAAAAAAAAGAAAATCCCTATTGATTTACCTGATTTTACAAGGAAATAAAATGTGAAAAAAATATTTCTACATCCCATGGCCTTTCCCAACCATTTTAATTTTTCTCTTACAGGTCTAACACTTCCGAAAAACCAATACAACGCCCACCCGGAACAATATATAAAGTTAAACGAACCGTTCACTGGGTACTTATCCGTACCAAAATCCCTATTGATTTACCTGTTTTTACAAGGAAATAAAATGTGAAAAAATATTTCTACATCCCATGGCCTTTCCCAACCATTTAAATTTTTCTCTTACAGGTCTAATACTTCCGAAAAACCAATACAACGCCCACCCGGAACAATATATAAAGCTAAACGAACCGTTCACTGGGTACTTACACGTACGAAAATCCCTATTGATTTACCTGAATTTACAAGGAAATAAAATGTGAAAAAAATATTTCTACATCCCATGGCCTTTCCCAACCATTTAAATTTTTCTCTTACAGGTCTAACACTTCCGAAAAACCAATACAACGCCCACCCGGAACAATATATAAAGCTAAACGAACCGTAAACTGGGTACTTATCCGTACGAAAATCCCTATTGATTTACCTGTTTTTACAAGGAAATAAAATGTGAAAAAATATTTCTACATCCCATGGCCTTTCCCAACCATTTAAATTTTTCTCTTACAGGCCTAACACTTCCGAAAAACCAATACAACGCCCACCCGGAACAATATATAAAGCTAAACGAACCGTTCACTGGGTACTTACACGTACGAAAATCCCTATTGATTTACCTGTTTTTACAAGGAAATAAAATGTGAAAAAAATATTTCTACATCCCATGGCCTTTCCCAACCATTTAAATTTTTCTCTTACAGTTCTAACACTTCCGAAAAACCAATACAACGACCACCCGGAACAATATCTAAAGCTAAACGAACCGTTCACTGGGTACTTATCCGTACCAAAATCCCTATTGATTTACCTGTTTTTACAAGGAAATAAAATGTGAAAAAATATTTCTACATCCCATGGCCTTTCCCAACCATTTAAATTTTTCTCTTACAGGTCTAATACTTCCGAAAAACCAATACAACGCCCACCCGGAACAATATATAAAGCTAAACGAACCGTTCACTGGGTACTTACACGTACGAAAATCCCTATTGATTTACCTGATTTTACAAGGAAATAAAATGTGAAAAAAATATTTCTACATCCCATGGCCTTTCCCAACCATTTAAATTTTTCTCTTACAGGTCTAACACTTCCGAAAAACCAATACAACGCCCACCCGGAACAATATATAAAGCTAAACGAACCGTTCACTGGGTACTTATCCGTACCAAAATCCCTATTGATTTACCTGTTTTTACAAGGAAATAAAATGTGAAAAAATATTTCTACATCCCATGGCCTTTCCCAACCATTTAAATTTTTCTCTTACAGGTCTAATACTTCCGAAAAACCAATACAACGCCCACCCGGAACAATATATAAAGCTAAACGAACCGTTCACTGGGTACTTACACGTACGAAAATCCCTATTGATTTACCTGTTTTTACAAGGAAATAAAATGTGAAAAAAATATTTCTACATCCCATGGCCTTTCCCAACCATTTAAATTTTTCTCTTACAGTTCTAACACTTCCGAAAAACCAATACAACGACCACCCGGAACAATATCTAAAGCTAAACGAACCGTTCACTGGGTACTTATCCGTACCAAAATCCCTATTGATTTACCTGTTTTTACAAGGAAATAAAATGTGAAAAAATATTTCTACATCCCATGGCCTTTCCCAACCATTTAAATTTTTCTCTTACAGGTCTAATACTTCCGAAAAACCAATACAACGCCCACCCGGAACAATATATAAAGCTAAACGAACCGTTCACTGGGTACTTACACGTACGAAAATCCCTATTGATTTACCTGATTTTACAAGGAAATAAAATGTGAAAAAAATATTTCTACATCCCATGGCCTTTCCCAACCATTTAAATTTTTCTCTTACAGGTCTAACACTTCCGAAAAACCAATACAACGCCCACCCGGAACAATATATAAAGCTAAACGAACCGTTCACTGGGTACTTATCCGTACCAAAATCCCTATTGATTTACCTGTTTTTACAAGGAAATAAAATGTGAAAAAATATTTCTACATCCCATGGCCTTTCCCAACCATTTAAATTTTTCTCTTACAGGTCTAATACTTCCGAAAAACCAATACAACGCCCACCCGGAACAATATATAAAGCTAAACGAACCGTTCACTGGGTACTTACACGTACGAAAATCCCTATTGATTTACCTGAATTTACAAGGAAATAAAATGTGAAAAAAATATTTCTACATCCCATGGCCTTTCCCAACCATTTAAATTTTTCTCTTACAGGTCTAACACTTCCGAAAAACCAATACAACGCCCACCCGGAACAATATATAAAGCTAAACGAACCGTTCACTGGGTACTTATCCGTACGAAAATCCCTATTGATTTACCTGTTTTTACAAGGAAATAAAATGTGAAAAAATATTTCTACATCCCATGGCCTTTCCCAACCATTTAAATTTTTCTCTTACAGGCCTAACACTTCCGAAAAACCAATACAACGCCCACCCGGAACAATATATAAAGCTAAACGAACCGTTCACTGGGCACTTATCCGTACGAAAATCCCTATTGATTTACCTGATTTTACAAGGAAATAAAATGTGAAAAAAATATTTCTACATCCCATGGCCTTTCCCAACCATTTAAATTTTACTCTTACAGGTCTAACACTTCCGAAAAACCAATACAACGACCACCCGGAACAATATCTCAAGCTAAATGAACCGTTCACTGGGTACTTATCCGTAAGAAAATCCCTATTGATTTACCTGTTTTTACAAGGAAATAAAATGTGAAAAAATATTTCTACATCCCATGGCCTTTCCCAACCATTTAAATTTTTCTCTTACAGGGCTAACACTTCCGAAAAACCAATACAACGCCCACCCGGAACAATATATAAAGCTAAACGAACTGTACACTGGGTACTTACACGTACGAAAATCCCTATTGTTTTACCTGTTTTTACAAGGAAATAAAATGTCAAAAAAATATTTCTACATCCCATGGCCTTTCCCAACCATTTAAATTTTTCTCTTACAGGTCTAACACTTCCGAAAAACCAATACAACGACCACCCGGAACAATATCTAAAGCTAAACGAACCGTTCACTGGGTACTTATCCGTAAGAAAATCCCTATTGATTTACCTGTTTTTACAAGGAAATAAAATGTGAAAAAATATTTCTACATCCCATGGCCTTTCCCAACCATTTAAATTTTTCTCTTACAGGTCTAATACTTCCGAAAAACCAATACAACGCCCACCCGGAACAATATATGAAGCTAAACGAACCGTTCACTGGGCACTTATCCGTACGAAAATCCCTATTGATTTACCTGTTTTTACAAGGAAATAAAATGTGAAAAAATATTTCTACATCCCATGGCCTTTCCCAACCATTTAAATTTTTCTCTTACAGGCCTAACACTTCCGAAAAACCAATACAACGCCCACCCGGAACAATATATAAAGCTAAACGAACCGTTCACTGGGCACTTATCCGTACGAAAATCCCTATTGATTTACCTGATTTTACAAGGAAATAAAATGTGAAAAAAATATTTCTACATCCCATGGCCTTTCCCAACCATTTAAATTTTACTCTTACAGGTCTAACACTTCCGAAAAACCAATACAACGACCACCCGGAACAATATCTCAAGCTAAATGAACCGTTCACTGGGTACTTATCCGTAAGAAAATCCCTATTGATTTACCTGTTTTTACAAGGAAATAAAATGTGAAAAAATATTTCTACATCCCATGGCCTTTCCCAACCATTTAAATTTTTCTCTTACAGGGCTAACACTTCCGAAAAACCAATACAACGCCCACCCGGAACAATATATAAAGCTAAACGAACTGTACACTGGGTACTTACACGTACGAAAATCCCTATTGTTTTACCTGTTTTTACAAGGAAATAAAATGTCAAAAAAATATTTCTACATCCCATGGCCTTTCCCAACCATTTAAATTTTTCTCTTACAGGTCTAACACTTCCGAAAAACCAATACAACGACCACCCGGAACAATATCTAAAGCTAAACGAACCGTTCACTGGGTACTTATCCGTAAGAAAATCCCTATTGATTTACCTGTTTTTACAAGGAAATAAAATGTGAAAAAATATTTCTACATCCCATGGCCTTTCCCAACCATTTAAATTTTTCTCTTACAGGTCTAATACTTCCGAAAAACCAATACAACGCCCACCCGGAACAATATATGAAGCTAAACGAACCGTTCACTGGGCACTTATCCGTACGAAAATCCCTATTGATTTACCTGATTTTACAAGGAAATAAAATGTGAAAAAAATATTTCTACATCCCATGGCCTTTCCCAACCCTTTAAATTTTTCTCTTACAGGTCTAACACTTCCAAAAAACCAATACAACGCCCACCCGGAACAATATATAAAGCTAAACGAACCGTTCACTGGGCACTTATCCGAACGAAAATCCCTATTGATTTACCTGTTTTTACAAGGAAATAAAATGTGAAAAAAATATTTCTACATCCCATGGCTTTATCCAACCATTTAAATTTTTCTCTTACAGGTCTAACACTTCTGAAAAACCAATACAACGCCCACCCGGAACAATATATAAAGCTAAACGAACCGTTCACTAGGCACTTATCCGTACGAAAATCCCTATTGTTTTACCTGTTTTTACAAGGAAATAAAATGTGAAAAAAATGTTTCTACATCCCATGGCCTTTCCCAACCATTTAAATTTTTCTCTTACAGGTCTAATACTTCCGAAAAACCAATACAACGCCCACCCGGAACAATATATAAAGCTAAACGAACCGTTCACTGGGTACTTACACGTACGAAAATCCCTATTGTTCTACCTGTTTTTACAAGGAAATAAAATGTGAAAAAATATTTCTACATCCCATGGCCTTTCCCAACCATTTAAATTTTTCTCTTACAGGTCTAATACTTCCGAAAAACCAATACAACGCCCACCTGGAACAATATATAAAGCTAAACGAACCGTTCACTGGGCACTTATCCGTACGAAAATCCCTATTGATTTACCTGATTTTACAAGGAAATAAAATGTGAAAAAAATATTTCTACATCCCATGGCCTTTCCCAACCATTTAAATTTTTCTCTTACAGGCCTAACACTTCCGAAAAACCAATACAACGCCCACCCGGAATAATATCTAAAGCTAAACGAACCGTTCACTGGGTACTTATCCGTAAGAAAATCCGTATTGATTTACCTGTTTTTACAAGGAAATAAAATGTGAAAAAATATTTCTACATCCCATGGCCTTTCCCAACCATTTAAATTTTTCTCCTACAGGTCTAATACTTCCGAAAAACCAATACAACGCCCACCCGGAACAATATATAAAGCTAAACGAACCGTTCACTGGGTACTTACACGTAAGAAAATCCCTATTGATTTACCTGTTTTTACAAGGAAATAAAATGTGAAAAAATATTTCTACATCCCATGGCCTTTCCCAACCATTTAAATTTTTCTCTTACAGGTCTAATACATCCGAAAAAGCAATACAACGCCCACCTGGAACAATATATAAAGCTAAACGAACCGTTCACTGGGCACTTATCCGTACGAAAATCCCTATTGATTTACCTGTTTTTACAAGGAAATAAAATGTGAAAAAATATTTCTACATCCCATGGCCTTTCCCAACCATTTAAATTTTTCTCTTACAGGTCTAATACTTCCGAAAAACCAATACAACGCCCACCCGGAACAATATATAAAGCTAAACGAACCGTTCACAGGGTACTTACACGTACGAAAATCCCTATTGATTTACCTGTTTTTACAAGGAAATAAAATGTGAAAAAATATTTCTACATCCCATGGCCTTTCCCAACCATTTAAATTTTTCTCTTACAGGTCTAATACATCCGAAAAAGCAATACAACGCCCACCTGGAACAATATATAAAGCTAAACGAACCGTTCACTGGGTACTTACATGTACGAAAATCCCTATTGATGGGGAGACGACCTCAAGATGGCGCCATAAGGAAAGCTGGACTTCAGTTCAGCTCTTAAGCCATGCCGAGGGTTAGGTGCTTATGCACCTGGCTGACCTGAACAGATACGCAAATCTGTTCACCGGTCGCCCCAGGAACCGGGAACGGTGACCTGAGGGTCCTACAGATCCGTAGGGAGAAGCAAGACCTCCTTGGATTAATAGCGGCTTGAGCTCAAGGTCAAGATGGCGTCTTTGTCGCAAACAACGTTACAAGCTTGAAACGACCAGCCGACCTCACATTCTTCCCAGACCATCATTTACCAGATTGATAGGAGCAGAAGCTGACAGAAGCTGAACCTACAACAGTAAGAATTGAAAGCTTTCTGGCTTTTCTCTCTCTCCTCTCACAAGCTCTTCCCTCCCTCTCCCTCAACCAATTTACAAGCGAATTCCTTCTTTCCCCGAGTGAGAGACTCCCAGCTAATTACACCCATTAACCAAACAAAGAGAGTGCTTTGAAGATTTATGGGTGAACGTTCAGTGGGAGAATTTGACTTGATACGGAGATCGACAAACTGATAATTTGGGATCGCTCGTGCTCCCGCGAGACCTCACGAGACTTTCTGTTTATAGTTTGTGACTGCCTAGAACTATGGAAGAATTATCTAAGGCACAGCTTTTCCATTTGTTATGCAAAGGAAACTCAGAGATACTGAAAGCAGTCAATAAGCTGGAAAAGGAAATTCGTGGGACTAAGGGGGAGTTTTTGGATGGAGCCCAAGATCCGGAGAGACCAGCTGATGACGCAGCTCAGCCAACAGTAAATCAAGTGAAACTTCAGGAGGGAGAGAGTGCCAGAGATGTAAAAACCCAAAGGATCTTTAAAGAACCCGGGAAAACAGATTCATGGAAGGAAAGTACCAAAAACCTGGAAGTCTATTCAGAGCAGGAAATGACTTGGATCAGCAAAATAAAAAGAGGCTATTCAAAAGCGACAGCAACTAGGAAGCTATCAGGAGATATTTCGGTGCGACCAGAGGAAGAGATCCAGATTGACAAAGGATTCAGAGCCCCCTTAAAGGCGACTACAAGCAAGAATCAAGCAAGAGATTTCTCTGGCCCTGACAGAAGGACAATCAGAAACACTCTACTATGGAAAAAAATACAATTTCATTTTCTGCGACCACCTGAAAGATGAGCTGAACAATGGAGTATTCTCCTGGCTTCTTGTGAGAAAAAAAAAAAAAAAGCAATAGTAATCTTTAGGACAGGTCTAATATATGAAGGGAACTGACTTTATATCACTTAAGACAGTAATAGAATATATCCTTATAATAAATTATACCTTCCTATGTATCAACTACTACTTTGTTAAGAAAGATGGTAATAACTCCTAGATCAGGATTAATATGCGATGGGAATTGAATATGTATGTTAATAAGTATGCCAAAAGAGGATGACAAACCATATTTTATAGGCATTAACAAGACAACAGTAGTAATTCTTGGGTTAGGGCCAACTTATGAAGGAGATTGACCTAATATCATTTAAGATAATAACAGAATGTATTCTTATAACAGATCTCATATGTATTAACAATCACTTGGCTAAGAAATATGGTAAAAACTTCTAGACTAGGAATAATATGTGATGAGAACTAAATATCTATGTTAAAAGAGATGGCAAACCATATCAACTGGTCGTTTTCTCCTTACAACTTCTCTGTAAATGCTTTATATAATAATAAACAATAAAATTATTAAAAAAAAAAAATCCCTATTGATTTACCTGATTTTACAAGGAAATAAAATGTGAAAAAAATATTTCTACATCCCATGGCCTTTCCCAACCATTTTAATTTTTCTCTTACAGGTCTAACACTTCCGAAAAACCAATACAACGCCCACCCGGAACAATATATAAAGCTAAACGAACCGTTCACTGGGTACTTATCCGTACCAAAATCCCTATTGATTTACCTGTTTTTACAAGGAAATAAAATGTGAAAAAATATTTCTACATCCCATGGCCTTTCCCAACCATTTAAATTTTTCTCTTACAGGTCTAATACTTCCGAAAAACCAATACAACGCCCACCCGGAACAATATATAAAGCTAAACGAACCGTTCACTGGGTACTTACACGTACGAAAATCCCTATTGATTTACCTGAATTTACAAGGAAATAAAATGTGAAAAAAATATTTCTACATCCCATGGCCTTTCCCAACCATTTAAATTTTTCTCTTACAGGTCTAACACTTCCGAAAAACCAATACAACGCCCACCCGGAACAATATATAAAGCTAAACGAACCGTAAACTGGGTACTTATCCGTACGAAAATCCCTATTGATTTACCTGTTTTTACAAGGAAATAAAATGTGAAAAAATATTTCTACATCCCATGGCCTTTCCCAACCATTTAAATTTTTCTCTTACAGGCCTAACACTTCCGAAAAACCAATACAACGCCCACCCGGAACAATATATAAAGCTAAACGAACCGTTCACTGGGTACTTACACGTACGAAAATCCCTATTGATTTACCTGTTTTTACAAGGAAATAAAATGTGAAAAAAATATTTCTACATCCCATGGCCTTTCCCAACCATTTAAATTTTTCTCTTACAGTTCTAACACTTCCGAAAAACCAATACAACGACCACCCGGAACAATATCTAAAGCTAAACGAACCGTTCACTGGGTACTTATCCGTACCAAAATCCCTATTGATTTACCTGTTTTTACAAGGAAATAAAATGTGAAAAAATATTTCTACATCCCATGGCCTTTCCCAACCATTTAAATTTTTCTCTTACAGGTCTAATACTTCCGAAAAACCAATACAACGCCCACCCGGAACAATATATAAAGCTAAACGAACCGTTCACTGGGTACTTACACGTACGAAAATCCCTATTGATTTACCTGATTTTACAAGGAAATAAAATGTGAAAAAAATATTTCTACATCCCATGGCCTTTCCCAACCATTTAAATTTTTCTCTTACAGGTCTAACACTTCCGAAAAACCAATACAACGCCCACCCGGAACAATATATAAAGCTAAACGAACCGTTCACTGGGTACTTATCCGTACCAAAATCCCTATTGATTTACCTGTTTTTACAAGGAAATAAAATGTGAAAAAATATTTCTACATCCCATGGCCTTTCCCAACCATTTAAATTTTTCTCTTACAGGTCTAATACTTCCGAAAAACCAATACAACGCCCACCCGGAACAATATATAAAGCTAAACGAACCGTTCACTGGGTACTTACACGTACGAAAATCCCTATTGATTTACCTGAATTTACAAGGAAATAAAATGTGAAAAAAATATTTCTACATCCCATGGCCTTTCCCAACCATTTAAATTTTTCTCTTACAGGTCTAACACTTCCGAAAAACCAATACAACGCCCACCCGGAACAATATATAAAGCTAAACGAACCGTTCACTGGGTACTTATCCGTACGAAAATCCCTATTGATTTACCTGTTTTTACAAGGAAATAAAATGTGAAAAAATATTTCTACATCCCATGGCCTTTCCCAACCATTTAAATTTTTCTCTTACAGGCCTAACACTTCCGAAAAACCAATACAACGCCCACCCGGAACAATATATAAAGCTAAACGAACCGTTCACTGGGTACTTACACGTACGAAAATCCCTATTGATTTACCTGTTTTTACAAGGAAATAAAATGTGAAAAAAATATTTCTACATCCCATGGCCTTTCCCAACCATTTAAATTTTTCTCTTACAGGTCTAACACTTCCGAAAAACCAATACAACGCCCACCCGGAACAATATATAAAGCTAAACGAACCGTTCACTGGGTACTTATCCGTACGAAAATCCCTATTGATTTACCTGTTTTTACAAGGAAATAAAATGTGAAAAAATATTTCTACATCCCATGGCCTTTCCCAACCATTTAAATTTTTCTCTTACAGGCCTAACACTTCCGAAAAACCAATACAACGCCCACCCGGAACAATATATAAAGCTAAACGAACCGTTCACTGGGTACTTACACGTACGAAAATCCCTATTGATTTACCTGTTTTTACAAGGAAATAAAATGTGAAAAAAATATTTCTACATCCCATGGCCTTTCCCAACCATTTAAATTTTTCTCTTACAGGTCTAACACTTCCGAAAAACCAATACAACGCCCTCACGGAACAATATATAAAGCAAACCAACAGTTCACTGGGTACTTACACGTACGAAAATCCCTATTGATTTACCTGTTTTTACAAGGAAATAAAATGTGAAAAAAATATTTCTACATCCCATGGCCTTTCCCAACCATTTAAATTTTTCTCTTACAGGTCTAACACTTCTGAAAAACCAATACAACGCCCACCCGGAACAATATATAAAGCTAAACGAACCTTTCACTGGGCACTTAACCGTACGAAAATCCCTATTGTTTTACCTGTTTTTAAAAGGAAATAAAATGTGAAAAAAATATTTCTACATCCCATGGCCTTTCCCAACCATTTAAATTTTTCTCTTACAGGTCTAACACTTCCGAAAAACCAATACAACGCCCACCCGGAACAATATATAAAGCTAAACGAACCGTTCACTGGGTACTTACACGTACGAAAATCCCTATTGATTTACCTGTTTTTACAAGGAAATAAAATGTGAAAAAAATATTTCTACATCCCATGGCCTTTCCCAACCATTTAAATTTTTCTCTTACAGGTCTAACATTTCCGAAAAACCAATACAACGCCCACCTGGAACAATATATAAAGCTAAACGAACCGTTCACTGGGCACTTATCCTTACGAAAATCCCTATTGATTTACCTGTTTTTACAAGGAAATAAAATGTGAAAAAAATATTTCTACATCCCATGGCCTTTCCCAACCATTTATATTTTTCTCTTACAGGTCTAACACTTCCGAAAAACCAATACAACGCCCACCTGGAACAATATATAAAGCTAAACGAACCGTTCACTGGGCACTTATCCTTACGAAGATCCCTATAGTTTTACCTGTTTTTATAAGGAAATAAAATGTGAAAAAAATATTTCTACATCCCATGGCCTTTCCCAACCATTTAAATTTTTCTCTTACAGGTCTAACATTTCCGAAAAACCAATACAACGCCCACCCGGAACAATATATAAAGCTAAACGAACCTTTCACTGGGCACTTAACCGTACGAAAATCCCTATTGTTTTACCTGTTTTTAAAAGGAAATAAAATGTGAAAAAAATATTTCTACATCCCATGGCCTTTCCCAACCATTTAAATTTTTCTCTTACAGGTCTAACACTTCCGAAAAACCAATACAACGCCCACCCGGAACAATATATAAAGCTAAACGAACCGTTCACTGGGTACTTACACGTACGAAAATCCCTATTGATTTACCTGTTTTTACAAGGAAATAAAATGTGAAAAAAATATTTCTACATCCCATGGCCTTTCCCAACCATTTACATTTTTCTCTTACAGGTCTAACACTTCCGAAAAACCAATACAACGCCCACCCGGAACAATATATAAAGCTAAACGAACCGTTCACTGGGCACTTAACCGTACGAAAATCCCTATTGTTTTACCTGTTTTTAAAAGGAAATAAAATGTGAAAAAAATATTTCTACATCCCATGGCCTTTCCCAACCATTTAAATTTTTCTCTTACAGGTCTAACACGTCCGAAAAACCAATACAAGGCCCACCTGGAACAGTATATAAAGCTAAATGAACCGTTCACTGGGTACTTATCCGTACGAAAATCCCTATTGATTTACCTGTTTTTACAAGGAAATAAAATGTGAAAAAAATATTTCTACATCCCATGGCTTTTCCCAACCATTTAAATTTTTCTCTTACAGGTCTAACACTTCCGAAAAACCAATACAACGCCCACCCGGAACAATATATAAAGCTAAACGAACCGTTCACTGGGCACTTATCCGTACGAAAATCCCTATTGATTTACCTGTTTTTACAAGGAAATAAAATGTGAAAAAAATATTTCTACATCCCATGGCCTTTCCCAACCATTTAAATTTTTCTCTTACAGGTCTAACACTTCCGAAAAACCAATACAACGCCCACCCGGAACAATATATAAAGCTAAACGAACCGTTCACTGGGCACTTATCCTTACGAAAATCCCTATTAATTTACCTGTTTTTACAAGGAAATAAAATGTGAAAAAAATATTTCTACATCCCATGGCCTTTCCCAACCATTTAAATTTTTCTCTTAAAGGTCTAACACTTCCGAAAAACCAATACAACGCCCACCCGGAACAATATATAAAGCTAAACGAACCGTTCACTGGGTACTTACACGTACGAAAATCCCTATTGATTTACCTGTTTTTACAAGGAAATAAAATGTGAAAAAATATTTCTACATCCCATTGCCTTTCCCAACCATTTAAATTTTTCTCTTAGAGGTCTAATACTTCCGAAAAACCAATACAACGCCCACCCGGAACAATATATAAAGCTAAACGAACCGTTCACTGGGTACTTACACATACGAAAATCCCTATTGATTTACCTGATTTTACAAGGAAATAAAATGTGAAAAAAATATTTCTACATCCCTTGGCCTTTCCCAACCATTTAAATTTTTCTCTTACAGGTCTAACACTTCCGAAAAACCAATACAACGCCCACCTGGAACAATATATAACGCTAAACGAACCGTTCACTGGGCACATATCATTACAAAAATCCCTATTGATTTACCTGTTTTTACAAGGAAATAAAATGTGAAAAAAATATTTCTACATTCCATGGCCTTTCCCAACCATTTAAATTTTTCTCTTACAGGTCTAACACTTCTGAAAAACCAATACAACGACAACCCGGAACAATATCTAAAGCTAAATGAACCGTTCACTGGGTACTTATCCGTAAGAAAATCCCTATTGATTTACCTGTTTTTACAAGGAAATAAAATGTGAAAAAATATTTCTACATCCCATGGCCTTTCCCAACCATTTATATTTTTCTCTTACAGGTCTAACACTTCCGAAAAACCAATACAACGCCCACCTGGAACAATATATAAAGCTAAACGAACCGTTCACTGGGCACTTATCCTTACGAAGATCCCTATAGTTTTACCTGTTTTTATAAGGAAATAAAATGTGAAAAAAATATTTCTACATCCCATGGCCTTTCCCAACCATTTAAATTTTTCTCTTACAGGTCTAACATTTCCGAAAAACCAATACAACGCCCACCCGGAACAATATATAAAGCTAAACGAACCGTTCACTGGGCACTTAACCGTACGAAAATCCCTATTAATTTACCTGTTTTTACAAGGAAATAAAATGTGAAAAAAATATTTCTACATCCCATGGCCTTTCCCAACCATTTAAATTTTTCTCTTAAAGGTCTAACACTTCCGAAAAACCAATACAACGCCCACCCGGAACAATATATAAAGCTAAACGAACCGTTCACTGGGTACTTACACGTACGAAAATCCCTATTGATTTACCTGTTTTTACAAGGAAATAAAATGTGAAAAAATATTTCTACATCCCATTGCCTTTCCCAACCATTTAAATTTTTCTCTTAGAGGTCTAATACTTCCGAAAAACCAATACAACGCCCACCCGGAACAATATATAAAGCTAAACGAACCGTTCACTGGGTACTTACACATACGAAAATCCCTATTGATTTACCTGATTTTACAAGGAAATAAAATGTGAAAAAAATATTTCTACATCCCTTGGCCTTTCCCAACCATTTAAATTTTTCTCTTACAGGTCTAACACTTCCGAAAAACCAATACAACGCCCACCTGGAACAATATATAACGCTAAACGAACCGTTCACTGGGCACATATCATTACAAAAATCCCTATTGATTTACCTGTTTTTACAAGGAAATAAAATGTGAAAAAAATATTTCTACATTCCATGGCCTTTCCCAACCATTTAAATTTTTCTCTTACAGGTCTAACACTTCTGAAAAACCAATACAACGACAACCCGGAACAATATCTAAAGCTAAATGAACCGTTCACTGGGTACTTATCCGTAAGAAAATCCCTATTGATTTACCTGTTTTTACAAGGAAATAAAATGTGAAAAAATATTTCTACATCCCATGGCCTTTCCCAACCATTTAAATTTTTCTCTTACAGGTCTAACACTTCCGAAAAACCAATACAACGCCTACCCGGAACAATATATAAAGCTAAACGAACCGTTCACTGGGCACTTATCCATACGAAAATCCCTAATTAATTTACCTGATTTTACAAGGAATTAAAATGTGAAAAAAATATTTCTACATCCCATGGCCTTTCCCAACCATTTAAATTTTTCTCTTACACGTCTACCACTTCCGAAAAACCAATACAACGCCCACCCCGAACAATATATAAAGCTAAACGAACCGTTCACTGGGTACTTACACGTACGAAAATCCCTATTGATTTACCTGTTTTTACAAGGAAATAAAATGTGAAAAAATATTTCTACATCCCATGGCCTTTCCCAACCATTTAAATTTTTCTCTTACAGGTCTAATACATCCGAAAAAGCAATACAACGCCCACCCGGAACAATATATAAAGCTAAACGAACCGTTCACTGGGTACTTACACGTACGAAAATCCCTATTGATTTACCTTATTTTACAAGGAAATAAAATATGAAAAAAATATTTCTACATCCCATGGCCTTTCCCAACCATTTAAATTTTTCTCTTACATTTCTAACACTTCCAAAAAACCAATACAACGCCCACCCGGAACAATATATAAAGCTAAACGAACCGTTCACTGGGCACTTATCCGTACGAAAATCCCTATTGATTTACCTGATTTTACAAGAAAATAAAATGTGAAAAAAATATTTCTACATCCCATGGCCTTTCCCAACCCTTTAAATTTTTCTCTTACAGGTCTAACACTTCCGAAAAACCAATACAACGCCCACCCGGAACAATATATAAAGATAAACGAACCGTTCACTGGGCACTTATCCGTACGAAAATCCCTATTGATTTACCTGATTTTACAAGGAAATAAAATGTGAAAAAAATATTTCTACATCCCATGGCCTTTCCCAACCATTTAAATTTTTCTCTTACAGGTCTAACACTTCCGAAAAACCAATACAACGACCACCCGGAACAATATCTAAAGCTAAATGAACCGTTCACTGGGTACTTATCCGTAAGAAAATCCCTATTGATTTACCTGTTTTTACAAGTAAATAAAATGTGAAAAAATATTTCTACATCCCATGGCCTTTCCCAACCATTTAAATTTTTCTCTTACAGGTCTAATACATCCGAAAAACCAATACAACGCCCACCCGGAACAATATATAAAGATAAACGAACCGTTCACGGGGCACTTATCCGTACGAAAATCCCTATTGATTTACCTGATTTTACAAGGAAATAAAATGTGAAAAAATATTTCTACATCCCATGGCCTTTCCCAACCATTTAAATTTTTCTCTTACAGGTCTAATACTTCCGAAAAACCAATACAACGCCCACCCGGAACAATATATAAAGCTAAACGAACCGTTCACTGGGTACTTACACGTACGAAAATCCCTATTGATTTACCTGATTTTACAAGGAAATAAAATGTGAAAAAAATATTTCTACATCCCTTGGCCTTTCCCAACCATTTAAATTTTTCTCTTACAGGTCTAACACTTCCGAAAAACCAATACAACGCCCACCCGGAACAATATATAAAGCTAAACGAACCGTTCACTGGGCACTTATCCGTACGAAAATCCCTATTGATTTACCTGATTTTACAAGGAAATAAAATGTGAAAAAAATATTTCTACATCCCATGGCCTTTCCCAACCATTTAAATTTTTCTCTTACAGGTCTAACACTTCTGAAAAACCAATACAACGACCACCCGGAACAATATCTAAAGCTAAATGAACCGTTCACTGGGTACTTATCCGTAAGAAAATCCCTATTGATTTACCTGTTTTTACAAGTAAATAAAATGTGAAAAAATATTTCTACATCCCATGGCCTTTCCCAACCATTTAAATTTTTCTCTTACAGGTCTAATACTTCCGAAAAAGCAATACAACGCCCACCCGGAACAATATATAAAGCTAAACGAACCGTTCACTGGGTACTTATCCGTACAAAAATCCCTATTGATTTACCTGTTTTTACAAGGAAATAAAATGTGAAAAAAATATTTCTACATCCCATGGCCTTTCCGAACAATTTAATTTTTTCTCTTACAGATCTAACACTTCCGAAAAACCAATACAACGCCCACCCGGAACAATATATAAAGCTAAACGAACCGTTCACTGGGTACTTACACGTACGAAAATCCCTATTGATTTACCTGTTTTTACAAGGAAATAAAATGTGAAAAAAATATTTCTACATCCCATGGCCTTTCCCAACCATTTAAATTTTTCTCTTACAGGTCTAACACTTCCAAAAAGCCAATACAACGCCCACCCGGAACAATATATAAAGCTAAACGAACCGTTCACTGGGTACTTACACGTACGAAAATCCCTATTGATTTACCTTATTTTACAAGGAAATAAAATATGAAAAAAATATTTCTACATCCCATGGCCTTTCCCAACCATTTAAATTTTTCTCTTACAGGTCTAACACTTCTGAAAAACCAATACAACGACCACCCGGAACAATATCTAAAGCTAAATGAACCGTTCACTGGGTACTTATCCGTAAGAAAATCCCTATTGATTTACCTGTTTTTACAAGTAAATAAAATGTGAAAAAATATTTCTACATCCCATGGCCTTTCCCAACCATTTAAATTTTTCTCTTACAGGTCTAATACATCCGAAAAAGCAATACAACGCCCACCCGGAACAATATATAAAGCTAAACGAACCGTTCACTGGGTACTTATCCGTACAAAAATCCCTATTGATTTACCTGTTTTTACAAGGAAATAAAATGTGAAAAAAATATTTCTACATCCCATGGCCTTTCCGAACAATTTAATTTTTTCTCTTACAGATCTAACACTTCCGAAAAACCAATACAACGCCCACCCGGAACAATATATAAAGCTAAACGAACCGTTCACTGGGTACTTACACGTACGAAAATCCCTATTGATTTACCTGTTTTTACAAGGAAATAAAATGTGAAAAAAATATTTCTACATCCCATGGCCTTTCCCAACCATTTAAATTTTTCTCTTACAGGTCTAACACTTCCAAAAAGCCAATACAACGCCCACCCGGAACAATATATAAAGCTAAACGAACCGTTCACTGGGTACTTACACGTACGAAAATCCCTATTGATTTACCTTATTTTACAAGGAAATAAAATATGAAAAAAATATTTCTACATCCCATGGCCTTTCCCAACCATTTAAATTTTTCTCTTACAGGTCTAACACTTCTGAAAAACCAATACAACGACCACCCGGAACAATATCTAAAGCTAAATGAACCGTTCACTGGGTACTTATCCGTAAGAAAATCCCTATTGATTTACCTGTTTTTACAAGTAAATTAAATGTGAAAAAATATTTCTACATCCCATGGCCTTTCCCAACCATTTAAATTTTTCTCTTACAGGTCTAATACATCCGAAAAAGCAATACAACGCCCACCCGGAACAATATATAAAGCTAAACGAACCGTTCACTGGGCACTTATCCTTACGAAAATCCCTATAGTTTTACCTGTTTTTATAAGGAAATAAAATGTGAAAAAAATATTTCTACATCCCATGGCCTTTCCCAACCATTTAAATTTTTCTCTTACAGGTCTAACACTTCCGAAAAACCAATACAACGCCCACCCGGAACAATATATAAAGCTAAACGAACCGTTCACTGGGCACTTAACCGTACGAAAATCCCTATTGTTTTACCTGTTTTTAAAAGGAAATAAAATGTGAAAAAAATATTTCTACATCCCATGGCCTTTCCCAACCATTTAAATTTTTCTCTTACAGGTCTAACACGTCCGAAAAACCAATACAAGGCCCACCCGGAACAATATATAAAGCTAAACGAACCTTTCACTGGGTACTTATCCGTAAGAAAATCCCTATTGATTTACCTGTTTTTACAAGGAAATAAAATGTGAAAAAATATTTCTACATCCCATGGCCTTTCCCAACCATTTAAATTTTTCTCTTACAGGTCTAATACATCCGAAAAAGCAACACAACGCCCACCCGGAACAATATATAAAGCTAAACGAACCGTTCACTGGGTACTTACACGTACAAAAATCCCTATTGATTTACCTTATTTTACAAGGAAATAAAATGTGAAAAAAATATTTCTACATCCCATGGCCTTTCCCAACCATTTAAATTTTTCTCTTACATTTCTAACACTTCCAAAAAACCAATACAACGCCACCCGGAACAATATATAAAGCTAAACGAACCGTTCACTGGGCACTTATCCGTACGAAAATCCCTATTGATTTACCTGATTTTACAAGAAAATAAAATGTGAAAAAAATATTTCTACATCCCATGGCCTTTCCCAACCCTTTAAATTTTTCTCTTACAGGTCTAACACTTCCGAAAAACCAATACAACGCCCACCCGGAACAATATATAAATCTAAACGAACCGTTCACTGGGCACTTATCCGTACGAAAATCCCTATTGATTTACCTGTTTTTACAAGGAAATAAAATGTGAAAAAAATATTTCTACATCCCATGGCCTTTCCCAACCATTTAAATTTTTCTCTTACAGGTCTAACACTTCCGAAAAACCAATACAACGCCTACCCGGAACAATATATAAAGCTAAACGAACCGTTCACTGGGTACTTACACGTACGAAAATCCCTATTGATTTACCTGTTTTTACAAGGAAATAAAATGTGAAAAAATATTTCTACATCCCATTGCCTTTCCCAACCATTTAAATTTTTCTCTTAGAAGTCTAATACTTCCGAAAAACCAATACAATGCCCACCCGGAACAATATATAAAGCTAAACGAACCGTTCACTGGGTACTTACACATACGAAAATCCCTATTGATTTACCTGATTTTACAAGGAAATAAAATGTGAAAAAAATATTTCTACATCCCATGGCCTTTCCCAACCATTTAAATTTTTCTCTTACAGGTCTAACACTTCCGAAAAACCAATACAACGCCCACCTGGAACAATATATAACGCTAAACGAACCGTTCACTAGGCACATATCATCCCATGGCCTTTCCCAACCATTTAAATTTTTCTCTTACAGGTCTAACACTTCCGAAAAACCAATACAACGCCCACCTGGAACAATATATAAAGCTAAACGAACCGTTCACTGGGTACTTATCCTTACGAAAATCCCTATTAATTTACCTGTTTTTACAAGGAAATAAAATGTGAAAAAAATATTTCTACATCCCATGGCCTTTCCCAACCATTTAAATTTTTCTCTTACACGTCTACCACTTCCGAAAAACCAATACAACGCCCACCCGGAACAATATATAAAGCTAAACGAACCGTTCACTGGGTACTTACACGTACGAAAATCCCTATTGATTTACCTGTTTTTACAAGGAAATAAAATGTGAAAAAATATTTCTACATCCCATGGCCTTTCCCAACCATTTAAATTTTTCTCTTACAGGTCTAATACATCCGAAAAAGCAATACAACGCCCACCCGGAACAATATATAAAGCTAAACGAACCGTTCACTGGGTACTTACACGTACGAAAATCCCTATTAATTTACCTTATTTTACTTGGAAATAAAATATGAAAAAAATATTTCTACATCCCATGGCCTTTCCCAACCATTTAAATTTTTCTCTTACATTTCTAACACTTCCAAAAAACCAATACAACGCCCACCCGGAACAATATATAAAGCTAAACGAACCGTTCACTGGGCACTTATCCGTACGAAAATCCCTATTGATTTACCTGATTTTACAAGAAAATAAAATGTGAAAAAAATATTTCTACATCCCATGGCCTTTCCCAACCCTTTAAATTTTTCTCTTATAGGTCTAACACTTCCAAAAAACCAATACAACGCCCACCCGGAACAATATATAAAGATAAACGAACCGTTCACTGGGCACTTATCCGTACGAAAATCCCTATTGATTTACCTGATTTTACAAGGAAATAAAATGTGAAAAAAATATTTCTACATCCCATGGCC
The DNA here is from genome assembly GCF_049243985.1 of Paroedura picta. Classification (NCBI taxonomy): domain Eukaryota; kingdom Metazoa; phylum Chordata; class Lepidosauria; order Squamata; family Gekkonidae; genus Paroedura; species Paroedura picta. The sequence goes on from NC_135372.1 coordinate 17,650,833, forward strand.
TTTCCCAACCATTTAAATTTTTCTCTTACAGGTCTAACACTTCCGAAAAACCAATACAACGACCACCCGGAACAATATCTAAAGCTAAATGAACCATTCACTGGGTACTTATCCGTAAGAAAATCCCTATTGATTTACCTGTTTTTACAAGTAAATAAAATGTGAAAAAATATTTCTACATCCCATGGCCTTTCCCAACCATTTAAATTTTTCTCTTACAGGTCTAATACATCCGAAAAAGCAATACAACGCCCACCCGGAACAATATATAAAGCTAAACGAACCGTTCACTGGGTACTTACACGTACGAAAATCCCTATTGATTTACCTTATTTTACAAGGAAATAAAATATGAAAAAAATATTTCTACATCCCATGGCCTTTCCCAACCATTTAAATTTTTCTCTTACATTTCTAACACTTCCAAAAAACCAATACAACGCTCACCCGGAACAATATATAAAGCTAAACGAACCGTTCACTGGGCACTTATCCGTACGAAAATCCCTATTGATTTACCTGATTTTACAAGAAAATAAAATGTGAAAAAAAATTTCTACATCCCATGGCCTTTCCCAACCCTTTAAATTTTTCTCTTACAGGTCTAACACTTCCAAAAAACCAATACAACGCCCACCCGGAACAATATATAAAGCTAAACGAACCGTTCACTGGGTACTTACACGTACGAAAATCCCTATTGATTTACCTGATTTTACAAGGAAATAAAATGTGAAAAAAATATTTCTACATCCCTTGGCCTTTCCCAACCATTTAAATTTTTCTCTTACAGGTCTAACACTTCCGAAAAACCAATACAACGCCCACCCGGAACAATATATAAAGCTAAACGAACCGTTCACTGGGCACTTATCCGTATGAAAATCCCTATTGATTTACCTGATTTTACAAGGAAATAAAATGTGAAAAAAATATTTCTACATCCCATGGCCTTTCCCAACCATTTAAATTTTTCTCTTACAGGTCTAACACTTCTGAAAAACCAATACAACGACCACCCGGAACAATATCTAAAGCTAAATGAACCGTTCACTGGGTACTTATCCGTAAGAAAATCCCTATTGATTTACCTGATTTTACAAGGAAATAAAATGTGAAAAAAATATTTCTACATCCCTTGGCCTTTCCCAACCATTTAAATTTTTCTCTTACAGGTCTAACACTTCCGAAAAACCAATACAACGCCCACCCGGAACAATATATAAAGCTAAACGAACCGTTCACTGGGTACTTACACGTACGAAAATCCCTATTAATTTACCTTATTTTACAAGGAAATAAAATATGAAAAAAATATTTCTACATCCCATGGCCTTTCCCAACCATTTAAATTTTTCTCTTACATTTCTAACACTTCCAAAAAACCAATACAACGCCCACCCGGAACAATATATAAAGCTAAACGAACCGTTCACTGGGCACTTATCCGTACGAAAATCCCTATTGATTTACCTGATTTTACAAGAAAATAAAATGTGAAAAAAATATTTCTACATCCCATGGCCTTTCCCAACCCTTTAAATTTTTCTCTTATAGGTCTAACACTTCCAAAAAACCAATACAACGCCCACCCGGAACAATATATAAAGATAAACGAACCGTTCACTGGGCACTTATCCGTACGAAAATCCCTATTGATTTACCTGATTTTACAAGGAAATAAAATGTGAAAAAAATATTTCTACATCCCATGGCCTTTCCCAACCATTTAAATTTTTCTCTTACAGGTCTAACACTTCCGAAAAACCAATACAACGACCACCCGGAACAATATCTAAAGCTAAATGAACCGTTCACTGGGTACTTATCCGTAAGAAAATCCCTATTGATTTACCTGTTTTTACAAGTAAATAAAATGTGAAAAAATATTTCTACATCCCATGGCCTTTCCCAACCATTTAAATTTTTCTCTTACAGGTCTAATACATCCGAAAAAGCAATACAACGCCCACCCGGAACAATATATAAAGCTAAACGAACCGTTCACTGGGTACTTACACGTACGAAAATCCCTATTGATTTACCTTATTTTACAAGGAAATAAAATATGAAAAAAATATTTCTACATCCCATGGCCTTTCCCAACCATTTAAATTTTTCTCTTACATTTCTAACACTTCCAAAAAACCAATACAACGCTCACCCGGAACAATATATAAAGCTAAACGAACCGTTCACTGGGCACTTATCCGTACGAAAATCCCTATTGATTTACCTGATTTTACAAGAAAATAAAATGTGAAAAAAAATTTCTACATCCCATGGCCTTTCCCAACCCTTTAAATTTTTCTCTTACAGGTCTAACACTTCCAAAAAACCAATACAACGCCCACCCGGAACAATATATAAAGCTAAACGAACCGTTCACTGGGTACTTACACGGACGAAAATCCCTATTGATTTACCTGATTTTACAAGGAAATAAAATGTGAAAAAAATATTTCTACATCCCTTGGCCTTTCCCAACCATTTAAATTTTTCTCTTACAGGTCTAACACTTCCGAAAAACCAATACAACGCCCACCCGGAACAATATATAAAGCTAAACGAACCGTTCACTGGGCACTTATCCGTATGAAAATCCCTATTGATTTACCTGATTTTACAAGGAAATAAAATGTGAAAAAAATATTTCTACATCCCATGGCCTTTCCCAACCATTTAAATTTTTCTCTTACAGGTCTAACACTTCTGAAAAACCAATACAACGACCACCCGGAACAATATCTAAAGCTAAATGAACCGTTCACTGGGTACTTATCCTTAAGAAAATCCCTATTGATTTACCTGTTTTTACAAGTAAATTAAATGTGAAAAAATATTTCTACATCCCATGGCCTTTCCCAACCATTTAAATTTTTCTCTTACAGGTCTAATACATCCGAAAAAGCAATACAACGCCCACCCGGAACAATATATAAAGCTAAACGAACCGTTCACTGGGTACTTACACGTACGAAAATCCCTATTGATTTACCTGTTTTTACAAGGAAATAAAATGTGAAAAAATATTTCTACATCCCATTGCCTTTCCCAACCATTTAAATTTTTCTCTTAGAAGTCTAATACTTCCGAAAAACCAATACAATGCCCACCTGGAACAATATATAAAGCTAAACGAACCGTTCACTGGGTACTTACACATACGAAAATCCCTATTGATTTACCTGATTTTACAAGGAAATAAAATGTGAAAAAAATATTTCTACATCCCATGGCCTTTCCCAACCATTTAAATTTTTCTCTTACAGGTCTAACACTTCCGAAAAACCAATACAACGCCCACCTGGAACAATATATAACGCTAAACGAACCGTTCACTAGGCACATATCATCCCATGGCCTTTCCCAACCATTTAAATTTTTCTCTTACAGGTCTAACACTTCCGAAAAACCAATACAACGCCCACCTGGAACAATATATAAAGCTAAACGAACCGTTCACTGGGTACTTATCCTTACGAAAATCCCTATTAATTTACCTGTTTTTACAAGGAAATAAAATGTGAAAAAAATATTTCTACATCCCATGGCCTTTCCCAACCATTTAAATTTTTCTCTTACACGTCTACCACTTCCGAAAAACCAATACAACGCCCACCCGGAACAATATATAAAGCTAAACGAACCGTTCACTGGGTACTTACACGTACGAAAATCCCTATTGATTTACCTGTTTTTACAAGGAAATAAAATGTGAAAAAATATTTCTACATCCCATGGCCTTTCCCAACCATTTAAATTTTTCTCTTACAGGTCTAATACATCCGAAAAAGCAATACAACGCCCACCCGGAACAATATATAAAGGTAAACGAACCGTTCACTGGGTACTTACACGTACGAAAATCCCTATTGATTTACCTGTTTTTACAAGGAAATAAAATGTGAAAAAATATTTCTACATCCCATGGCCTTTCCCAACCATTTAAATTTTTCTCTTACAGGTCTAATACATCCGAAAAAGCAATACAACGCCCACCCGGAACAATATATAAAGCTAAACGAACCGTTCACTGGGTACTTACACGTACGAAAATCCCTATTAATTTACCTTATTTTACAAGGAAATAAAATATGAAAAAAATATTTCTACATCCCATGGCCTTTCCCAACCATTTAAATTTTTCTCTTACACGTCTACCACTTCCGAAAAACCAATACAACGCCCACCCGGAACAATATATAAAGCTAAACGAACCGTTCACTGGGTACTTACACGTACGAAAATCCCTATTGATTTACCTGTTTTTACAAGGAAATAAAATGTGAAAAAATATTTCTACATCCCATGGCCTTTCCCAACCATTTAAATTTTTCTCTTACAGGTCTAATACATCCGAAAAAGCAATACAACGCCCACCCGGAACAATATATAAAGCTAAACGAACCGTTCACTGTGTACTTACACGTACGAAAATCCCTATTAATTTACCTTATTTTACAAGGAAATAAAATATGAAAAAAATATTTCTACATCCCATGGCCTTTCCCAACCATTTAAATTTTTCTCTTACATTTCTAACACTTCCAAAAAACCAATACAACGCCCACCCGGAACAATATATAAAGCTAAACGAACCGTTCACTGGGCACTTATCCGTACGAAAATCCCTATTGATTTACCTGATTTTACAAGAAAATAAAATGTGAAAAAAATATTTCTACATCCCATGGCCTTTCCCAACCCTTTAAATTTTTCTCTTACAGGTCTAACACTCCCAAAAAACCAATACAACGCCCACCCGGAACAATATATAAAGATAAACGAACCGTTCACTGGGCACTTATCCGTACGAAAATCCCTATTGATTTACCTGATTTTACAAGGAAATAAAATGTGAAAAAATATTTCTACATCCCATGGCCTTTCCCAACCATTTAAATTTTTCTCTTACAGGTCTAATACTTCCGAAAATCCAATACAACGCCCACCCGGAACAATATATAAAGCTAAACGAACCGTTCACTGGGTACTTACACGTACGAAAATCCCTATTGATTTACCTGATTTTACAAGGAAATAAAATGTGAAAAAAATATTTCTACATCCCTTGGCCTTTCCCAACCATTTAAATTTTTCTCTTACAGGTCTAACACTTCCGAAAAACCAATACAACGCCCACCCGGAACAATATATAAAGCTAAACGAACCGTTCACTGGGCACTTATCCGTACGAAAATCCCTATTGATTTACCTGATTTTACAAGGAAATAAAATGTGAAAAAAATATTTCTACATCCCATGGCCTTTCCCAACCATTTAAATTTTTCTCTTACAGGTCTAACACTTCTGAAAAACCAATACAACGACCACCCGGAACAATATCTAAAGCTAAATGAACCGTTCACTGGGTACTTATCCGTAAGAAAATCCCTATTGATTTACCTGTTTTTACAAGTAAATAAAATGTGAAAAAATATTTCTACATCCCATGGCCTTTCCCAACCATTTAAATTTTTCTCTTACAGGTCTAATACATCCGAAAAAGCAATACAACGCCCACCCGGAACAATATATAAAGCTAAACGAACCGTTCACTGGGTACTTACACGTACGAAAATCCCTATTGATTTACCTTATTTTACAAGGAAATAAAATATGAAAAAAATATTTCTACATCCCATGGCCTTTCCCAACCATTTAAATTTTTCTCTTACAGGTCTAATACATCCGAAAAAGCAATACAACGCCCACCCGGAACAATATATAAAGCTAAACGAACCGTTCACTGGGTACTTACACGTACGAAAATCCCTATTGATTTACCTTATTTTACAAGGAAGTAAAATATGAAAAAAATATTTCTACATCCCATGGCCTTTCCCAACCATTTAAATTTTTCTCTTACATTTCTAACACTTCCAAAAAACCAATACAACGCCCACCCGGAACAATATATAAAGCTAAACGAACCGTTCACTGGGCACTTATCCGTACGAAAATCCCTATTGATTTACCTGATTTTACAAGAAAATAAAATGTGAAAAAAAATTTCTACATCCCATGGCCTTTCCCAACCCTTTAAATTTTTCTCTTACAGGTCTAACACTTCCAAAAAACCAATACAACGCCCACCCGGAACAATATATAAAGCTAAACGAACCGTTCACTGGGCACTTATCCGTACGAAAATCCCTATTGATTTACCTGTTTTTACAAGGAAATAAAATGTGAAAAAAATATTTCTACATCCCATGGCCTTTCCCAACCATTTAAATTTTTCTCTTACAGGTCTAACACTTCCGAAAAACCAATACAACGCCTACCCGGAACAATATAAAAAGCTAAACGAACCGTTCACTGGGCACTTATCCGTACGAAAATCCCTATTGTTTTACCTGTTTTTACAAGGAAATAAAATGTGAAAAAAATGTTTCTACATCCCATGGCCTTTCCCAACCATTTAAATTTTTCTCTTACAGGTCTAACGCTTCCGAAAAACCAATACAACGCCCACCTGGAACAATATATAAAGGTAAACGAACCATTCACTTGGCACTTATCCATACGAAAATCCCTAATTAATTTACCTGTTTTTACAAGGAAATAAAATGTGAAAAAAATATTTCTACATCCCTTGGCCTTTCCCAACCATTTAAATTTTTCTCTTACAGGTCTAACACTTCCGAAAAACCAATACAACGCCCACCCGGAACAATATATAAAGCTAAACGAACCGTTAACTGGGTACTTACACGTACGAAAATCCCTATTGATTTACCTGTTTTTACAAGGAAATAAAATGTGAAAAAATATTTATACATCCCATGGCCTTTCCCAACCATTTAAATTTTTCTCTTACAGGTCTAATACTTCCGAAAAACCAATACAACGCCCACCCGGAACAATATATAAAGCTAAACGAACCGTTCACTGGGTACTTACACGTACGAAAATCCCTATTGATTTACCTGATTTTACAAGGAAATAAAATGTGAAAAAAATATTTCTACATCCTTTGGCCTTTCCCAAACATTTAAATTTTTCTCTTACAGGTCTAACACTTCCGAAAAACCAATACAACGCCCACCCGGAAGAATATATAAAGCTAAACGAACCGTTCACTGGGCACTTATCCGTACGAAAATCCCTATTGATTTACCTGATTTTACAAGGAAATAAAATGTGAAAAAAATATTTCTACATCCCATGGCCTTTCCCAACCATTTAAATTTTTCTCTTATAGGTCTAACACTTCCGAAAAACCAATACAACGACCACCCGGAACAATATCTAAAGCTAAATGAACCGTTCACTGGGTACTTATCCGTAAGAAAATCCCTATTGATTTACCTGTTTTTACAAGTAAATAAAATGTGAAAAAATATTTCTACATCCCATGGCCTTTCCCAACCATTTAAATTTTTCTCTTACAGGTCTAATACATCCGAAAAAGCAATACAACGCCCACCCGGAACAATATATAAAGCTAAACGAACCGTTCACTGGGTACTTACACGTACGAAAATCCCTATTGATTTACCTTATTTTACAAGGAAATAAAATATGAAAAAAATATTTCTACATCCCATGGCCTTTCCCAACCATTTAAATTTTTCTCTTACATTTCTAACACTTCCAAAAAACAAATACAACGCCCACCCGGAACAATATATAAAGCTAAACGAACCGTTCACTGGGCACTTATCCGTACGAAAATCCCTATTGATTTACCTGATTTTACAAGAAAATAAAATGTGAAAAAAAATTTCTACATCCCATGGCCTTTCCCAACCCTTTAAATTTTTCTCTTACAGGTCTAACCCTTCCGAAAAACCAATACAACGCCCACCCGGAACAATATATAAAGGTAAACGAACCGTTCACTGGGCACTTATCCGTACGAAAATCCCTATTGATTTACCTGTTTTTACAAGGAAATAAAATGTGAAAAAAATATTTCTACATCCCATGGCCTTTCCGAACAATTTAAATTTTTCTCTTACAGGTCTAACACTTCCGAAAAAACAATACAACGCCCACCCGGAACAATATATAAAGCTAAACGAACCGTTCACTGGGTACTTATCCGTACAAAAATCCCTATTGATTTACCTGTTTTTACAAGGAAATAAAATGTGAAAAAAATATTTCTACATCCCATGGCCTTTCCGAACAATTTAATTTTTTCTCTTACAGGTCTAACACTTCCGAAAAACCAATACAACGCCCACCCGGAACAATATAAAAAACTAAACGAACCGTTCACTGGGTACTTACACGTACGAAAATCCCTATTGATTTACCTGTTTTTACAAGGAAATAAAATGTGAAAAAAATATTTCTACATCCCATGGCCTTTCCGAACAATTTAAATTTTTCTCTTACAGGTCTAACACTTCCGAAAAAACAATACAACGCCCACCCGGAACAATATATAAAGCTAAACGAACCGTTCACTGGGTACTTATCCGTACAAAAATCCCTATTGATTTACCTGTTTTTACAAGGAAATAAAATGTGAAAAAAATATTTCTACATCCCATGGCCTTTCCGAACAATTTAATTTTTTCTCTTACAGGTCTAACACTTCCGAAAAACCAATACAACGCCCACCCGGAACAATATATAAAGCTAAACGAACCGTTCACTGGGTACTTACACGTACAAAAATCCCTATTGATTTACCTGTTTTTACAAGGAAATAAAATGTGAAAAAAATATTTCTACATCCCATGGACTTTCCCAACCATTTAAATTTTTCTCTTACAGGTCTAACACTTCCGAAAAACCAATACAAGGCCCACCCGGAACAATATATAAAGCTAAACGAACCGTTCACTGGGTACTTACACGTACGAAAATCCCTATTGATTTACCTGTTTTTACAAGGAAATAAAATGTGAAAAAAATATTTCTACATCCAATGGCCTTTCCCAACCATTTAAATTTTTCTCTTACAGGTCTAACACTTCCGAGAAACCAATACAACGCCCACCCGGAACAATATATAAAGCTAAACGAACCGTTCACTGGGTACTTATCCGTACGAAAATCCCTATTGATTTACCTGTTTTTACAAGGAAATTAAATGTGAAAAAAATATTTCTACATCCCATGGCCTTTCCCAACCATTTAAATTTTTCTCTTAGAGGTCTAACACTTCCAAAAAACCAATACAACGCCCACCTGGAACAATATATAAAGCTAAACGAACCGTTCACTGGGCACTTATCCGTACGAAAATCCCTATTGATTTACCTGTTTTTACAAGGAAATAAAATGTGAAAAAAATATTTCTACATCCCATGGCCTTTCCCAACCATTTAAATTTGTCTCTTACAGGTCTAACACTTCCGAAAAACCAATACAACGCCCACCTGGAACAATATATAAAGCTAAACGAACCGTTCACTGGGCACTTATCCGTACGAAAATCCCTATTGATTTACCTGTTTTTACAAGGAAATAAAATGTGAAAAAAATATTTCTACATCCCATGGCCTTTCCCAACCATTTAAATTTTTCTCTTACAGGTCTAACACTTCCGAAAAACCAATACAACGCCCTCCCGGAACAATATATAAAGCAAACCAACAGTTCACTGGGTACTTACACGTACGAAAATCCCTATTGATTTACCTGTTTTTACAAGGAAATAAAATGTGAAAAAAATATTTCTACATCCCATGGCCTTTCCCAACCATTTAAATTTTTCTCTTACAGGTCTAACATTTCCAAAAAACCAATACAACGCCCACCCGGAACAATATATAAAGCTAAACAAACCGTTCACTGGTCACTTATCCGTATGAAAATCCCTATTGATGTACCTGTTTTTACAAGGAAATAAAATGTGAAAAAAATATTTCTACATCCCATGGCCTTTCCCAACCATTTAAATTTTTCTCTTACAGGTCTAACACTTCTGAAAAACCAATACAACGCCCACCCGGAACAATATATAAAGCTAAACGAACCTTTCACTGGGCACTTAACCGTACGAAAATCCCTATTGTTTTACCTGTTTTTAAAAGGAAATAAAATGTGAAAAAAATATTTCTACATCCCATGGCCTTTCCCAACCATTTAAATTTTTCTCTTACAGGTCTAACACTTCCGAGAAACCAATACAACGCCCACCCGGAACAATATATAAAGCTAAACGAACCGTTCACTGGGTACTTATCCGTACGAAAATCCCTATTGATTTACCTGATTTTACAAGGAAATAAAATGTGAAAAAAATATTTCTACATCCCATGGCCTTTCCCAACCATTTAAATTTTTCTCTTACAGGTCTAACATTTCCGAAAAACCAATACAACGCCCACCTGGAACAATATATAAAGCTAAACGAACCGTTCACTGGGCACTTATCCTTACGAAAATCCCTATTGATTTACCTGTTTTTACAAGGAAATAAAATGTGAAAAAAATATTTCTACATCCCATGGCCTTTCCCAACCATTTAAATTTTTCTCTTACAGGTCTAACACTTCCGAAAAACCAATACAACGCCCACCTGGAACAATATATAAAGCTAAACGAACCGTTCACTGGGCACTTATCCTTACGAAAATCCCTATAGTTTTACCTGTTTTTATAAGGAAATAAAATGTGAAAAAAATATTTCTACATCCCATGGCCTTTCCCAACCATTTAAATTTTTCTCTTACAGGTCTAACATTTCCGAAAAACCAATACAACGCCCACCCGGAACAATATATAAAGCTAAACGAACCTTTCACTGGGCACTTAACCGTACGAAAATCCCTATTGTTTTACCTGTTTTTAAAAGGAAATAAAATGTGAAAAAAATATTTCTACATCCCATGGCCTTTCCCAACCATTTAAATTTTTCTCTTACAGGTCTAACACTTCCGAAAAACCAATACAACGCCCACCCGGAACAATATATAAAGCTAAACGAACCGTTCACTGGGTACTTACACGTACGAAAATCCCTATTGATTTACCTGTTTTTACAAGGAAATAAAATGTGAAAAAAATATTTCTACATCCCATGGCCTTTCCCAACCATTTAAATTTTTCTCTTACAGGTCTAACACTTCCGAAAAACCAATACAACGCCCACCCGGAACAATATATAAAGCTAAACGAACCGTTCACTGGGCACTTAACCGTACGAAAATCCCTATTGTTTTACCTGTTTTTAAAAGGAAATAAAATGTGAAAAAAATATTTCTACATCCCATGGCCTTTCCCAACCATTTAAATTTTTCTCTTACAGGTCTAACACGTCCGAAAAACCAATACAAGGCCCACCCGGAACAATATATAAAGCTAAACGAACCGTTCACTGGGTACTTATCCGTACGAAAATCCCTATTGATTTACCTGTTTTTACAAGGAAATAAAATGTGAAAAAAATATTTCTACATCCCATGGCTTTTCCCAACCATTTAAATTTTTCTCTTACAGGTCTAACACTTCCGAAAAACCAATACAACGCCCACCCGGAACAATATATAAAGCTAAACGAACCGTTCACTGGGCACTTATCCGTACGAAAATCCCTATTGATTTACCTGTTTTTACAAGGAAATAAAATGTGAAAAAAATATTTCTACATCCCATGGCCTTTCCCAACCATTTAAATTTTTCTCTTACAGGTCTAACACTTCCGAAAAACCAATACAACGCCCACCCGGAACAATATATAAAGCTAAACGAACCGTTCACTGGGCACTTATCCTTACGAAAATCCCTATTAATTTACCTGTTTTTACAAGGAAATAAAATGTGAAAAAAATATTTCTACATCCCATGGCCTTTCCCAACCATTTAAATTTTTCTCTTACAGGTCTAACTCTTCCGAAAAACCAATACAACGCCCACCCGGAACAATATATAAAGCTAAACGAACCGTTCACTGGGTACTTACACATACGAAAATCCCTATTGATTTACCTGATTTTACAAGGAAATAAAATATGAAAAAAATATTTCTACATCCCTTGGCCTTTCCCAACCATTTAAATTTTTTCTTACAGGTCTAACACTTCCGAAAAACCAATACAACGCCCACCTGGAACAATATATAACGCTAAACGAACCGTTCACTGGGCACATATCATTACAAAAATCCCTATTGATTTACCTGTTTTTACAAGGAAATAAAATGTGAAAAAAATATTTCTACATTCCATGGCCTTTCCCAACCATTTAAATTTTTCTCTTACAGGTCTAACACTTCTGAAAAACCAATACAACGACAACCCGGAACAATATCTCTAGCTAAATGAACCGTTCACTGGGTACTTATCCGTAAGAAAATCCGTATTGATTTACCTGTTTTTACAAGGAAATAAAATGTGAAAAAATATTTCTACATCCCATGGCCTTTCCCAACCATTTAAATTTTTCTCTTACAGGTCTAATACATCCGAAAAAGCAACACAACGCCCACCCGGAACAATATATAAAGCTAAACGAACCATTCACTGGGTACTTACACGTACAAAAATCCCTATTGATTTACCTTATTTTACAAGGAAATAAAATATAAAAAAAATATTTCTACATCCCATGGCCTTTCCCAACCATTTAAATTTTTCTCTTACAGGTCTAACACTTCCGAAAAACCAATACAACGCCCACCTGGAACAATATATAAAGGTAAACGAACCGTTCACTGGGCACTTATCCATACGAAAATCCCTAATTAATTTACCTGATTTTACAAGGAATTAAAATGTGAAAAAAATATTTCTACATCCCATGGCCTTTCCCAACCATTTAAATTTTTCTCTTACAGGTCTAACACTTCCGAAAAGCCAGTACAACGCACACCCGGAACAATATATAAAGCTAAACGAACCGTTCACTGGGCACTTATCCGTACGAAAATCCCTATTGTTTTACCTGTTTTTACAAGGAAATAAAATGTGAAAAAAATATTTCTACATCCCTTGGCCTTTCCCAACCATTTAAATTTTTCTCTTACAGGTCTAACACTTCCGAAAAACCAATACAACGCCCACCCGGAACAATATATAAAGCTAAACGAACCGTTCACTGGGCACTTATCCTTACGAAAATCCCTATTAATTTACCTGTTTTTACAAGGAAATAAAATGTGAAAAAAATATTTCTACATCCCATGGCCTTTCCCAACCATTTAAATTTTTCTCTTACAGGTGTAACACTTCCGAAAAACCAATACAACGCCCACCCGGAACAATATATAAAGCTAAACGAACCGTTCACTGGGTACTTACACGTACGAAAATCCCTATTGATTTACCTGTTTTTACAAGGAAATAAAATGTGAAAAAATATTTCTACATCCCATTGCCTTTCCCAACCATTTAAATTTTTCTCTTAGAGGTCTAATACTTCCGAAAAACCAATACAACGCCCACCCGGAACAATATATAAAGCTAAACGAACCGTTCACTGGGTACTTACACATACGAAAATCCCTATTGATTTACCTGATTTTACAAGGAAATAAAATATGAAAAAAATATTTCTACATCCCTTGGCCTTTCCCAACCATTTAAATTTTTCTCTTACAGGTCTAACACTTCCGAAAAACCAATACAACGCCCACCTGGAACAATATATAACGCTAAACGAACCGTTCACTGGGCACATATCATTACAAAAATCCCTATTGATTTACCTTTTTTTACAAGGAAATAAAATGTGAAAAAAATATTTCTACATTCCATGGCCTTTCCCAACCATTTAAATTTTTCTCTTACAGGTCTAACACTTCTGAAAAACCAATACAACGACAACCCGGAACAATATCTCTAGCTAAATGAACCGTTCACTGGGTACTTATCCGTAAGAAAATCCGTATTGATTTACCTGTTTTTACAAGGAAATAAAATGTGAAAAAATATTTCTACATCCCATGGCCTTTCCCAACCATTTAAATTTTTCTCTTACAGGTCTAATACATCCGAAAAAGCAACACAACGCCCACCCGGAACAATATATAAAGCTAAACGAACCATTCACTGGGTACTTACACGTACAAAAATCCCTATTGATTTACCTTATTTTACAAGGAAATAAAATATAAAAAAAATATTTCTACATCCCATGGCCTTTCCCAACCATTTAAATTTTTCTCTTACATTTCTAACACTTCCAAAAAACCAATACAACGCCACCCGGAACAATATATAAAGCTAAACGAACCGTTCACTGGGCACTTATCCGTATGAAAATCCCTATTGATTTACCTGATTTTACAAGAAAATAAAATGTGAAAAAAATATTTCTACATCCCATGGCCTTTCCCAACCCTTTAAATTTTTCTCTTACAGGTCTAACACTTCCAAAAAACCAATACAACGCCCACCCGGAACAATATATAAATCTAAACGAACCGTTCACTGGGCACTTATCCGTAAGAAAATCCCTATTGATTTACCTGTTTTTACAAGGAAATAAAATGTGAAAAAAATATTTCTACATCCCATGGCCTTTCCCAACCATTTAAATTTTTCTCTTACAGGTCTAACACTTCCGAAAAACCAATACAACGCCTACCCGGAACAATATATAAAGCTAAACGAACCGTTCACTGGGCACTTATCCGTACGAAAATCCCTATTGTTTTACCTGTTTTTACAAGGAAATAAAATGTGAAAAAAATGTTTCTACATCCCATGGCCTTTCCCAACCATTTAAATTTTTCTCTTACAGGTCTAACACTTCCGAAAAACCAATACAACGCCCACCTGGAACAATATATAAAGGTAAACGAACCGTTCACTGGGCACTTATCCATACGAAAATCCCTAATTAATTTACCTGATTTTACAAGGAATTAAAATGTGAAAAAAATATTTCTACATCCCATGGCCTTTCCCAACCATTTAAATTTTTCTCTTACAGGTCTAACACTTCCGAAAAGCCAGTACAACGCCCACCCGGAACAATATATAAAGCTAAACGAACCGTTCACTGGGCACTTATCCGTACGAAAATCCCTATTGTTTTACCTGTTTTTACAAGGAAATAAAATGTGAAAAAAATATTTCTACATCCCTTGGCCTATCCCAACCATTTAAATTTTTCTCTTACAGGTCTAACACTTCCGAAAAACCAATACAACGCCCACCTGGAACAATATATAAAGCTAAACGAACCGTTCACTGGGTACTTATCCTTACGAAAATCCCTATTAATTTACCTGTTTTTACAAGGAAATAAAATGTGAAAAAAATATTTCTACATCCCATGGCCTTTCCCAACCATTTAAATTTTTCTCTTACACGTCTACCACTTCCGAAAAACCAATACAACGCCCACCCGGAACAATATATAAAGCTAAACGAACCGTTCACTGGGCACTTATCCGTACGAAAATCCCTATTGATTTACCTGTTTTTACAAGGAAATAAAATGTGAAAAAATATTTCTACATCCCATGGCCTTTCCCAACCATTTAAATTTTTCTCTTACAGGTCTAATACATCCGAAAAAGCAATACAACGCCCACCCGGAACAATATATAAAGCTAAACGAACCGTTCACTGGGTACTTACACGTACGAAAATCCCTATTGATTTACCTTATTTTACAAGGAAATAAAATATGAAAAAAATATTTCTACATCCCATGGCCTTTCCCAACCATTTAAATTTTTCTCTTACATTTCTAACACTTCCAAAAAACCAATACAACGCCCACCCGGAACAATATATAAAGCTAAACGAACCGTTCACTGGGCACTTATCCGTACGAAAATCCCTATTGATTTACCTGATTTTACAAGAAAATAAAATGTGAAAAAAATATTTCTACATCCCATGGCCTTTCCCAACCCTTTAAATTTTTCTCTTACAGGTCTAACACTTCCAAAAAACCAATACAACGCCCACCCGGAACAATATATAAAGATAAACGAACCGTTCACTGGGCACTTATCCGTACGAAAATCCCTATTGATTTACCTGATTTTACAAGGAAATAAAATGTGAAAAAAATATTTCTACATCCCATGGCCTTTCCCAACCATTTAAATTTTTCTCTTACAGGTCTAACACTTCCGAAAAACCAATACAACGACCACCCGGAACAATATATAAAGCTAAACGAACCGTTCACTGGGTACTTACACGTACGAAAATCCCTATTGATTTACCTTATTTTACAAGGAAATAAAATATGAAAAAAAATATTTCTACATCCCATGGCCTTTCCCAACCATTTAAATTTTTCTCTTACATTTCTAACACTTCCAAAAAACCAATACAACGCCCACCCGGAACAATATATAAAGCTAAACGAACCGTTCACTGGGCACTTATCCGTACGAAAATCCCTATTGATTTACCTGATTTTACAAGAAAATAAAATGTGAAAAAAAATTTCTACATCCCATGGCCTTTCCCAACCCTTTAAATTTTTCTCTTACAGGTCTAACACTTCCAAAAAACCAATACAACGCCCACCCGGAACAATATATAAAGCTAAACGAACCGTTCACTGGGCACTTATCCGTACGAAAATCCCTATTGATTTACCTGTTTTTACAAGGAAATAAAATGTGAAAAAATATTTCTACATCCCATGGCCTTTCCCAACCATTTAAATTTTTCTCTTACAGGTCTAATACTTCCGAAAAACAAATACAACGCCCACCCGGAACAATATATAAAGCTAAACGAACCGTTCACTGGGTACTTACACGTACGAAAATCCCTATTGATTTACCTGATTTTACAAGGAAATAAAATGTGAAAAAAATATTTCTACATCCCTTGGCCTTTCCCAACCATTTAAATTTTTCTCTTACAGGTCTAACACTTCCGAAAAACCAATACAACGCCCACCCGGAACAATATATAAAGCTAAACGAACCGTTCACTGGGCACTTATCCGTACGAAAATCCCTATTGATTTACCTGATTTTACAAGGAAATAAAATGTGAAAAAAATATTTCTACATCCCATGGCCTTTCCCAACCATTTAAATTTTTCTCTTACAGGTCTAACACTTCTGAAAAACCAATACAACGACCACCCGGAACAATATCTAAAGCTAAATGAACCGTTCACTGGGTACTTATCCGTAAGAAAATCCCTATTGATTTACCTGTTTTTACAAGTAAATTAAATGTGAAAAAATATTTCTACATCCCATGGCCTTTCCCAACCATTTAAATTTTTCTCTTACAGGTCTAATACATCCGAAAAAGCAATACAACGCCCACCCGGAACAATATATAAAGCTAAACGAACCGTTCACTGGGCACTTATCCTTACGAAAATCCCTATAGTTTTACCTGTTTTTATAAGGAAATAAAATGTGAAAAAAATATTTCTACATCCCATGGCCTTTCCCAACCATTTAAATTTTTCTCTTACAGGTCTAACATTTCCGAAAAACCAATACAACGCCCTCCCGGAACAATATATAAAGCAAACCAACAGTTCACTGGGTACTTACACGTACGAAAATCCCTATTGATTTACCTGTTTTTAAAAGGAAATAAAATGTGAAAAAAATATTTCTACATCCCATGGCCTTTCCCAACCATTTAAATTTTTCTCTTACAGGTCTAACATTTCCAAAAAACCAATACAACGCCCACCCGGAACAATATATAAAGCTAAACGAACCGTTCACTGGGCACTTATCCGTATGAAAATCCCTATTGATGTACCTGTTTTTACAAGGAAATAAAATGTGAAAAAAATATTTCTACATCCCATGGCCTTTCCCAACCATTTAAATTTTTCTCTTACAGGTCTAACACTTCCGAAAAACCAATACAACGCCCACCCGGAACAATATATAAAGCTAAACGGACCGTTCACTGGGCACTTAACCGTACGAAAATCCCTATTGTTTTACCTGTTTTTAAAAGGAAATAAAATGTGAAAAAAATATTTCTACATCCCATGGCCTTTCCCAACCATTTAAATTTTTCTCTTACAGGTCTAACACTTCCGAAAAACCAATACAACGCCCACCCGGAACAATATATAAAGCTAAACGAACCGTTCACTGGGTACTTACACGTACGAAAATCCCTATTGATTTACCTGTTTTTACAAGGAAATAAAATGTGAAAAAATATTTCTACATCCCATTGCCTTTCCCAACCATTTAATTTTTTCTCTTAGAGGTCTAATACTTCCGAAAAACCAATACAATGCCCACCCGGAACAATATATAAAGCTAAACGAACCGTTCACTGGGTACTTACACATACGAAAATCCCTATTGATTTACCTGATTTTACAAGGAAATAAAATGTGAAAAAAATATTTCTACATACCTTGGCCTTTCCCAACCATTTAAATTTTTCTCTTACAGGTCTAACACTTCCGAAAAACCAATACAACGCCCACCTGGAACAATATATAACGCTAAACGAACCGTTCACTAGGCACATATCATTACAAAAATCCCTATTGATTTACCTGTTTTTACAAGGAAATAAAATGTGAAAAAAATATTTCTACATCCCATGGCCTTTCCCAACCATTTAAATTTTTCTCTTACAGGTCTAACACTTCTGAAAAACCAATACAACGACAACCCGGAACAATATCTAAAGCTAAATGAACCGTTCACTGGGTACTTATCCGTAAGAAAATCCCTATTGATTTACCTGTTTTTACAAGTAAATAAAATGTGAAAAAATATTTCTACATCCCATGGCCTTTCCCAACCATTTAAATTTTTCTCTTACAGGTCTAATACATCCGAAAAAGCAACACAACGCCCACCCGGAACAATATATAAAGCTAAACGAACCGTTCACTGGGTACTTACACGTACAAAAATCCCTATTGATTTACCTTATTTTACAAGGAAATAAAATATGAAAAAAATATTTCTACATCCCATGGCCTTTCCCAACCATTTAAATTTTTCTCTTACATTTCTAACACTTCCAAAAAACCAATACAACGCCACCCGGAACAATATATAAAGCTAAACGAACCGTTCACTGGGCACTTATCCGTACGAAAATCCCTATTGATTTACCTGATTTTACAAGAAAATAAAATGTGAAAAAAATATTTCTACATCCCATGGCCTTTCCCAACCCTTTAAATTTTTCTCTTACAGGTCTAACACTTCCAAAAAACCAATACAACGCCCACCCGGAACAATATATAAATCTAAACGAACCGTTCACTGGGCACTTATCCGTACGAAAATCCCTATTGATTTACCTGTTTTTACAAGGAAATAAAATGTGAAAAAAATATTTCTACATCCCATGGCCTTTCCCAACCATTTAAATTTTTCTCTTACAGGTCTAACACTTCCGAAAAACCAATACAACGCCTACCCGGAACAATATATAAAGCTAAACGAACCGTTCACTGGGCACTTATCCGTACGAAAATCCCTATTGTTTTACCTGTTTTTACAAGGAAATAAAATGTGAAAAAAATGTTTCTACATCCCATGGCCTTTCCCAACCATTTAAATTTTTCTCTTACAGGTCTAACACTTCCGAAAAACCAATACAACGCCCACCTGGAACAATATATAAAGGTAAACGAACCGTTCACTGGGCACTTATCCATACGAAAATCCCTAATTAATTTACCTGATTTTACAAGGAATTAAAATGTGAAAAAAATATTTCTACATCCCATGGCCTTTCCCAACCATTTAAATTTTTCTCTTACAGGTCTAACACTTCCGAAAAAACCAGTACAACGCCCACCCGGAACAATATATAAAGCTAAACGAACCGTTCACTGGGCACTTATCCGTACGAAAATCCCTATTGTTTTACCTGTTTTTACAAGGAAATAAAATGTGAAAAAAATATTTCTACATCCCTTGGCCTTTCCCAACCATTTAAATTTTTCTCTTACAGGTCTAACACTTCCGAAAAACCAATACAACGCCCACCTGGAACAATATATAAAGCTAAACGAACCGTTCACTGGGTACTTATCCTTACGAAAATCCCTATTAATTTACCTGTTTTTACAAGGAAATAAAATGTGAAAAAAATATTTCTACATCCCATGGCCTTTCCCAACCATTTAAATTTTTCTCTTACACGTCTACCACTTCCGAAAAACCAATACAACGCCCACCCGGAACAATATATAAAGCTAAACGAACCGTTCACTGGGTACTTACACGTACGAAAATCCCTATTGATTTACCTGTTTTTACAAGGAAATAAAATGTGAAAAAATATTTCTACATCCCATGGCCTTTCCCAACCATTTAAATTTTTCTCTTACAGGTCTAATACATCCGAAAAAGCAATACAACGCCCACCCGGAACAATATATAAAGCTAAACGAACCGTTCACTGGGTACTTACACGTACGAAAATCCC
The DNA here is from genome assembly GCF_049243985.1 of Paroedura picta. Taxonomy (NCBI): domain Eukaryota; kingdom Metazoa; phylum Chordata; class Lepidosauria; order Squamata; family Gekkonidae; genus Paroedura; species Paroedura picta. The sequence goes on from NC_135372.1 coordinate 17,671,115, forward strand.
TATTGATTTACCTTATTTTACAAGGAAATAAAATATGAAAAAAATATTTCTACATCCCATGGCCTTTCCCAACCATTTAAATTTTTCTCTTACATTTCTAACACTTCCAAAAAACCAATACAACGCCCACCCGGAACAATATATAAAGCTAAACGAACCGTTCACTGGGCACTTATCCGTACGAAAATCCCTATTGATTTACCTGATTTTACAAGGAAATAAAATGTGAAAAAAATATTTCTACATCCCATGGCCTTTCCCAACCATTTAAATTTTTCTCTTACAGGTCTAACACTTCCGAAAAACCAATACAACGACCACCCGGAACAATATCTAAAGCTAAATGAACCGTTCACTGGGTACTTATCCGTAAGAAAATCCCTATTGATTTACCTGTTTTTACAATTAAATAAAATGTGAAAAAATATTTCTACATCCCATGGCCTTTCCCAACCATTTAAATTTTTCTCTTACAGGTCTAATACATCCGAAAAAGCAATACAACGCCCACCCGGAACAATATATAAAGCTAAACGAACCGTTCACTGGGTACTTACACGTACGAAAATCCCTATTGATTTACCTTATTTTACAAGGAAATAAAATATGAAAAAAATATTTCTACATCCCATGGCCTTTCCCAACCATTTAAATTTTTCTCTTACATTTCTAACACTTCCAAAAAACCAATACAACGCTCACCCGGAACAATATATAAAGCTAAACGAACCGTTCACTGGGCACTTATCCGTACGAAAATCCCTATTGATTTACCTGATTTTACAAGAAAATAAAATGTGAAAAAAAATTTCTACATCCCATGGCCTTTCCCAACCCTTTAAATTTTTCTCTTACAGGTCTAACACTTCCAAAAAACCAATACAACGCCCACCCGGAACAATATATAAAGCTAAACGAACCGTTCACTGGGTACTTACACGTACGAAAATCCCTATTGATTTACCTGATTTTACAAGGAAATAAGATGTGAAAAAAATATTTCTACATCCCTTGGCCTTTCCCAACCATTTAAATTTTTCTCTTACAGGTCTAACACTTCCGAAAAACCAATACAACGCCCACCCGGAACAATATATAAAGCTAAACGAACCGTTCACTGGGCACTTATCCGTATGAAAATCCCTATTGATTTACCTGATTTTACAAGGAAATAAAATGTGAAAAAAATATTTCTACATCCCATGGCCTTTCCCAACCATTTAAATTTTTCTCTTACAGGTCTAACACTTCTGAAAAAACAATACAACGACCACCCGGAACAATATCTAAAGCTAAATGAACCGTTCACTGGGTACTTATCCGTAAGAAAATCCCTATTGATTTACCTGTTTTTACAAGTAAATTAAATGTGAAAAAATATTTCTACATCCCATGGCCTTTCCCAACCATTTAAATTTTTCTCTTACAGGTCTAATTCATCCGAAAAAGCAATACAACGCCCACCCGGAACAATATATAAAGCTAAACGAACCATTCACTGGGTACTTACACGTACGAAAATCCCTATTGATTTACCTTATTTTACAAGGAAATAAAATATGAAAAAAATATTTCTACATCCCATGGCCTTTCCCAACCATTTAAATTTTTCTCTTACATTTCTAACACTTCCAAAAAACCAATACAACGCCCACCCGGAACAATATATAAAGCTAAACGAACCGTTCACTGGGCACTTATCCGTACGAAAATCCCTATTGATTTACCTGATTTTACAAGAAAATAAAATGTGAAAAAAATATTTCTACATCCCATGGCCTTTCCCAACCCTTTAAATTTTTCTCTTACAGGTCTAACACTCCCAAAAAACCAATACAACGCCCACCCGGAACAATATATAAAGATAAACGAACCGTTCACGGGGCACTTATCCGTACGAAAATCCCTATTGATTTACCTGATTTTACAAGGAAATAAAATGTGAAAAAATATTTCTACATCCCATGGCCTTTCCCAACCATTTAAATTTTTCTCTTACAGGTCTAATACTTCCGAAAAACCAATACAACGCCCACCCGGAACAATATATAAAGCTAAACGAACCGTTCACTGGGTACTTACACGTACGAAAATCCCTATTGATTTACCTGATTTTACAAGGAAATAAAATGTGAAAAAAATATTTCTACATCCCTTGGCCTTTCCCAACCATTTAAATTTTTCTCTTACAGGTCTAACACTTCCGAAAAACCAATACAACGCCCACCCGGAACAATATATAAAGCTAAACGAACCGTTCACTGGGCACTTATCCGTACGAAAATCCCTATTGATTTACCTGATTTTACAAGGAAATAAAATGTGAAAAAAATATTTCTACATCCCATGGCCTTTCCCAACCATTTAAATTTTTCTCTTACAGGTCTAACACTTCCGAAAAACCAATACAACGACCACCCGGAACAATATCTAAAGCTAAATGAACCGTTCACTGGGTACTTATCCGTAAGAAAATCCCTATTGATTTACCTGTTTTTACAAGTAAATAAAATGTGAAAAAATATTTCTACATCCCATGGCCTTTCCGAACAATTTAATTTTTTCTCTTACAGATCTAACACTTCCGAAAAACCAATACAACGCCCACCCGGAACAATATATAAAGCTAAACGAACCGTTCACTGGGTACTTACACGTACGAAAATCCCTATTGATTTACCTGTTTTTACAAGGAAATAAAATGTGAAAAAAATATTTCTACATCCCATGGCCTTTCCCAACCATTTAAATTTTTCTCTTACAGGTCTAACACTTCCAAAAAGCCAATACAACGCCCACCCGGAACAATATATAAAGCTAAACGAACCGTTCACTGGGCACTTATCCGTACGAAAATCCCTATTGTTTTACCTGTTTTTACAAGGAAATAAAATGTGAAAAAAATATTTCTACATCCCTTGGCCTTTCCCAACCATTTAAATTTTTCTCTTACAGGTCTAACACTTCCGAAAAACCAATACAACGCCCACCTGGAACAATATCTCAAGCTAAACGAACCGTTCACTGGGTACTTATCCTTACGAAAATCCCTATTAATTTACCTGTTTTTACAAGGAAATAAAATGTGAAAAAAATATTTCTACATCCCATGGCCTTTCCCAACCATTTAAATTTTTCTCTTACAGGTCTAACACATCCGAAAAACCAATACAACGCCCACCCGGAACAATATATAAAGCTAAACGAACCGTTCACTGGGTACTTACACGTACGAAAATCCCTATTGATTTACCTGTTTTTACAAGGAAATAAAATGTGAAAAAATATTTCTACATCCCATGGCCTTTCCCAACCATTTAAATTTTCCTCTTACAGGTCTAACACTTCTGAAAAACCAATACAATGCCCACCCGGAAGAATATATAAAGCTAAACGAACCGTTCACTGGGCACTTATCCGTACGAAAATCCCTATTGATTTACCTGATTTTACAAGGAAATAAAATGTGAAAAAAATATTTCTACATCCCATGGCCTTTCCCAACCATTTAAATTTTTCTCTTACAGGTCTAACACTTCCGAAAAACCAATACAACGACCACCCGGAACAATATCTAAAGCTAAATGAACCGTTCACTGGGTACTTATCCGTAATTAAATCCCTATTGACTTACCTGTTTTTACAAGTAAATAAAATGTGAAAAAATATTTCTACATCCCATGGCCTTTCCCAACCATTTAAATTTTTCTCTTACAGGTCTAATACATCCGAAAAAGCAATACAACGCCCACCCGGAACAATATATAAAGCTAAACGAACCGTTCACTGGGTACTTACACGTACGAAAATCCCTATTGATTTACCTTATTTTACAAGGAAATAAAATATGAAAAAAATATTTCTACATCCCATGGCCTTTCCCAATCATTTAAATTTTTCTCTTACATTTCTAACACTTCCAAAAAACCAATACAACGCCCACCCGGAACAATATATAAAGCTAAACGAACCGTTCACTGGGCACTTATCCGTACGAAAATCCCTATTGATTTACCTGATTTTACAAGAAAATAAAATGTGAAAAAAATATTTCTACATCCCATGGCCTTTCCCAACCCTTTAAATTTTTCTCTTACAGGTCTAACACTCCCAAAAAACCAATACAACGCCCACCCGGAACAATATATAAAGATAAACGAACCGTTCACGGGGCACTTATCCGTACGAAAATCCCTATTGATTTACCTGATTTTACAAGGAAATAAAATGTGAAAAAATATTTCTACATCCCATGGCCTTTCCCAACCATTTAAATTTTTCTCTTACAGGTCTAATACTTCCGAAAAACCAATACAACGCCCACCCGGAACAATATATAAAGCTAAACGAACCGTTCACTGGGTACTTACACGTACGAAAATCCCTATTGATTTACCTGATTTTACAAGGAAATAAAATGTGAAAAAAATATTTCTACATCCCTTGGCCTTTCCCAACCATTTAAATTTTTCTCTTACAGGTCTAACACTTCCGAAAAACCAATACAACGCCCACCCGGAACAATATATAAAGCTAAACGAACCGTTCACTGGGCACTTATCCGTACGAAAATCCCTATTGATTTACCTGATTTTACAAGGAAATAAAATGTGAAAAAAATATTTCTACATCCCATGGCCTTTCCCAACCATTTAAATTTTTCTCTTACAGGTCTAACACTTCCGAAAAACCAATACAACGACCACCCGGAACAATATCTAAAGCTAAATGAACCGTTCACTGGGTACTTATCCGTAAGAAAATCCCTATTGATTTACCTGTTTTTACAAGTAAATAAAATGTGAAAAAATATTTCTACATCCCATGGCCTTTCCGAACAATTTAATTTTTTCTCTTACAGATCTAACACTTCCGAAAAACCAATACAACGCCCACCCGGAACAATATATAAAGCTAAACGAACCGTTCACTGGGTACTTACACGTACGAAAATCCCTATTGATTTACCTGTTTTTACAAGGAAATAAAATGTGAAAAAAATATTTCTACATCCCATGGCCTTTCCCAACCATTTAAATTTTTCTCTTACAGGTCTAACACTTCCAAAAAGCCAATACAACGCCCACCCGGAACAATATATAAAGCTAAACGAACCGTTCACTGGGCACTTATCCGTACGAAAATCCCTATTGTTTTACCTGTTTTTACAAGGAAATAAAATGTGAAAAAAATATTTCTACATCCCTTGGCCTTTCCCAACCATTTAAATTTTTCTCTTACAGGTCTAACACTTCCGAAAAACCAATACAACGCCCACCTGGAACAATATCTCAAGCTAAACGAACCGTTCACTGGGTACTTATCCTTACGAAAATCCCTATTAATTTACCTGATTTTACAAGGAAATAAAATGTGAAAAAAATATTTCTACATCCCATGGCCTTTCCCAACCATTTAAATTTTTCTCTTACAGGTCTAACACATCCGAAAAACCAATACAACGCCCACCCGGAACAATATATAAAGCTAAACGAACCGTTCACTGGGTACTTACACGTACGAAAATCCCTATTGATTTACCTGTTTTTACAAGGAAATAAAATGTGAAAAAATATTTCTACATCCCATGGCCTTTCCCAACCATTTAAATTTTCCTCTTACAGGTCTAACACTTCTGAAAAACCAATACAATGCCCACCCGGAAGAATATATAAAGCTAAACGAACCGTTCACTGGGCACTTATCCGTACGAAAATCCCTATTGATTTACCTGATTTTACAAGGAAATAAAATGTGAAAAAAATATTTCTACATCCCATGGCCTTTCCCAACCATTTAAATTTTTCTCTTACAGGTCTAACACTTCCGAAAAACCAATACAACGACCACCCGGAACAATATCTAAAGCTAAATGAACCGTTCACTGGGTACTTATCCGTAATTAAATCCCTATTGACTTACCTGTTTTTACAAGTAAATAAAATGTGAAAAAATATTTCTACATCCCATGGCCTTTCCCAACCATTTAAATTTTTCTCTTACAGGTCTAATACATCCGAAAAAGCAATACAACGCCCACCCGGAACAATATATAAAGCTAAACGAACCGTTCACTGGGTACTTACACGTACGAAAATCCCTATTGATTTACCTTATTTTACAAGGAAATAAAATATGAAAAAAATATTTCTACATCCCATGGCCTTTCCCAATCATTTAAATTTTTCTCTTACATTTCTAACACTTCCAAAAAACCAATACAACGCCCACCCGGAACAATATATAAAGGTAAACGAACCGTTCACTGGGCACTTATCCGTACGAAAATCCCTATTGATTTACCTGTTTTTACAAGGAAATAAAATGTGAAAAAAATATTTCTACATCCCATGGCCTTTCCCAACCATTTAAATTTTTCTCTTACAGGTCTAACACTTCCGAAAAACCAATACAACGCCTACCCGGAACAATATATAAAGCTAAACGAACCGTTCACAGGGCACTTATCCGTACGAAAATCCCTATTGTTTTACCTGTTTTTACAAGGAAATAAAATGTGAAAAAAATGTTTCTACATCCCTTGGCCTTTCCCAACCATTTAAATTTTTCTCTTACAGGTCTAACACTTCCGAAAAACCAATACAACGCCTACCCGGAACAATATATAAAGCTAAACGAACCGTTCACTGGGCACTTATCCGTACGAAAATCCCTATTGTTTTACCTGTTTTTACAAGGAAATAAAATGTGAAAAAAATATTTCTACATCCCTTGGCCTTTCCCAACCATTTAAATTTTTCTCTTACAGGTCTAATACATCCGAAAAAGCAATACAACGCCCACCCGGAACAATATATAAAGCTAAACGAACCGTTCACTGGGTACTTACACGTACGAAAATCCCTATTGATTTACCTTATTTTACAAGGAAATAAAATATGAAAAAAATATTTCTACATCCCATGGCCTTTCCCAACCATTTAAATTTTTCTCTTACATTTCTAACACTTACAAAAAACCAATACAACGCCCACCCGGAACAATATATAAAGATAAACGAACCGTTCACTGGGCACTTATCCGTACGAAAATCCCTATTGATTTACCTGTTTTTACAAGGAAATAAAATGTGAAAAAAATATTTCTACATCCCATGGCCTTTCCCAACCATTTAAATTTTTCTCTTACAGGTCTAACACTTCCGAAAAACCAATACAACGCCTACCCGGAACAATATATAAAGCTAAACGAACCGTTCACAGGGCACTTATCCGTACGAAAATCCCTATTGTTTTACCTGTTTTTACAAGGAAATAAAATGTGAAAAAAATGTTTCTACATCCCTTGGCCTTTCCCAACCATTTAAATTTTTCTCTTACAGGTCTAACACTTCCGAAAAACCAATACAACGCCTACCCGGAACAATATATAAAGCTAAACGAACCGTTCACAGGGCACTTATCCATACGAAAATCCCTATTGTTTTACCTTATTTTACAAGGAAATAAAATATGAAAAAAATATTTCTACATCCCATGGCCTTTCCCAACCATTTAAATTTTTCTCTTACATTTCTAACACTTACAAAAAACCAATACAACGCCCACCCGGAACAATATATAAAGGTAAACGAACCGTTCACTGGGCACTTATCCGTACGAAAATCCCTATTGATTTACCTGTTTTTACAAGGAAATAAAATGTGAAAAAAATATTTCTACATCCCATGGCCTTTCCCAACCATTTAAATTTTTCTCTTACAGGTCTAACACTTCAGAAAAACCAATACAACGCCTACCCGGAACAATATATAAAGCTAAACGAACCGTTCACAGGGCACTTATCCGTACGAAAATCCCTATTGTTTTACCTGTTTTTACAAGGAAATAAAATGTGAAAAAAATGTTTCTACATCCCTTGGCCTTTCCCAACCATTTAAATTTTTCTCTTACAGGTCTAACACTTCCGAAAAACCAATACAACGCCTACCCGGAACAATATATAAAGCTAAACGAACCGTTCACTGGGCACTTATCCGTACGAAAATCCCTATTGTTTTACCTGTTTTTACAAGGAAATAAAATGTGAAAAAAATATTTCTACATCCCTTGGCCATTCCCAACCATTTAAATTTTTCTCTTACAGGTCTAACACTTCCGAAAAACCAATACAACGCCCACCCGGAACAATATATAAAGCTAAACGAACCGTTCACTGGGCACTTATCCGTACGAAAATCCCTATTGATTTACCTGATTTTACAAGAAAATAAAATGTGAAAAAAATATTTCTACATCCCATGGCCTTTCCCAACCATTTAAATTTTTCTCTTACAGGTCTAACACTTCCAAAAAACCAATACAACGCCCACCCGGAACAATATATAAAGCTAAACGAACCGTTCACTGGGCACTTATCCGTACGAAAATCCCTATTGATTTACCTGTTTTTACAAGGAAATAAAATGTGAAAAAAATATTTCTACATCCCATGGCCTTTCCCAACCATTTAAATTTTTCTCTTACAGGTCTAACACTTCCGAAAAACCAATACAACGCCTACCCGGAACAATATATAAAGCTAAACGAACCGTTCACTGGGCACTTATCCGTACAAAAATCCCTATTGTTTTACCTGTTTTTACAAGGAAATAAAATGTGAAAAAAATGTTTCTACATCCCATGGCCTTTCCCAACCATTTAAATTTTTCTCTTACAGGTCTAACACTTCCGAAAAACCAATACAACGCCCACCTGGAACAATATATAAAGGTAAACGAACCGTTCACTGGGCACTTATCCATACGAAAATCCCTAATTAATTTACCTGTTTTTACAAGGAAATAAAATGTGAAAAAAATATTTCTACATCCCATGGCCTTTCCCAACCATTTAAATTTTTCTCTTACAGGTCTAACACTTCCGAAAAGCCAATACAACGCCCACCCGGAACAATATATAAAGCTAAACGAACCGTTCACTGGGCACTTATCCGTACGAAAATCCCGATTGTTTTACCTGTTTTTACAAGGAAATAAAATGTGAAAAAAATATTTCTACATCCCTTGGCCTTTCCCAACCATTTAAATTTTTCTCTTACAGGTCTAACACTTCCGAAAAACCAATACAACGCCTACCCGGAACAATATATAAAGCTAAACGAACCGTTCACTGGGCACTTATCCGTACGAAAATCCCTATTGTTTTACCTGTTTTTACAAGGAAATAAAATGTGAAAAAAATATTTCTACATCCCTTGGCCTTTCCCAACCATTTAAATTTTTCTCTTACAGGTCTAACACTTCCGAAAAACCAATACAACGCCCACCCGGAACAATATATAAAGCTAAACGAACCGTTCACTGGGCACTTATCCGTACGAAAATCCCTATTGATTTACCTGATTTTACAAGAAAATAAAATGTGAAAAAAATATTTCTACATCCCATGGCCTTTCCCAACCATTTAAATTTTTCTCTTACAGGTCTAACACTTCCAAAAAACTAATACAACGCCCACCCGGAACAATATATAAAGCTAAACGAACCGTTCACTGGGCACTTATCCGTACGAAAATCCCTATTGATTTACCTGTTTTTACAAGGAAATAAAATGTGAAAAAAATATTTCTACATCCCATGGCCTTTCCCAACCATTTAAATTTTTCTCTTACAGGTCTAACACTTCCGAAAAACCAATACAACGCCTACCCGGAACAATATATAAAGCTAAACGAACCGTTCACTGGGCACTTATCCGTACGAAAATCCCTATTGTTTTACCTGTTTTTACAAGGAAATAAAATGTGAAAAAAATGTTTCTACATCCCATGGCCTTTCCCAACCATTTAAATTTTTCTCTTACAGGTCTAACACTTCCGAAAAACCAATACAACGCCCACCTGGAACAATATATAAAGGTAAACGAACCGTTCACTGGGCACTTATCCATACGAAAATCCCTAATTAATTTACCTGTTTTTACAAGGAAATAAAATGTGAAAAAAATATTTCTACATCCCATGGCCTTTCCCAACCATTTAAATTTTTCTCTTACAGGTCTAACACTTCCGAAAAGCCAATACAACGCCCACCCGGAACAATATATAAAGCTAAACGAACCGTTCACTGGGCACTTATCCGTACGAAAATCCCTATTAATTTACCTGTTTTTACAAGGAAATAAAATGTGAAAAAAATATTTCTACATCCCATGGCCTTTCCCAACCATTTAAATTTTTCTCTTACAGGTCTAACACTTCCGAAAAACCAATACAACGCCCACCCGGAACAATATATAAAGCTAAACGAACCGTTCACTGGGTACTTACACGTACGAAAATCCCTATTGATTTACCTGTTTTTACAAGGAAATAAAATGTGAAAAAATATTTCTACATCCCATGGCCTTTCCCAACCATTTAAATTTTTCTCTTACAGGTCTAATACTTCCGAAAAACCCATACAACGCCCACCCGGAACAATATATAAAGCTAAACGAACCGTTCACTGGGTACTTACACGTACGAAAATCCCTATTGATTTACCTGATTTTACAAGGAAATAAAATGTGAAAAAAATATTTCTACATCCCTTGGCCTTTCCCAACCATTTAAATTTTTCTCTTATAGGTCTAAAACTTCCGAAAAACCAATACAACGCCCACCCGGAAGAATATATAAAGCTAAACGAACCGTTCACTGGGCACTTATCCGTACGAAAATCCCTATTGATTTACCTGATTTTACAAGGAAATAAAATGTGAAAAAAATATTTCTACATCCCATGGCCTTTCCCAACCATTTAAATTTTTCTCTTACAGGTCTAACACTTCCGAAAAACCAATACAACGACCACCCGGAACAATATCTAAAGCTAAATGAACCGTTCACTGGGTACTTATCCGTAAGAAAATCCCTATTGATTTACCTGTTTTTACAAGTAAATAAAATGTGAAAAAATATTTCTACATCCCATGGCCTTTCCCAACCATTTAAATTTTTCTCTTACAGGTCTAATACATCCGAAAAAGCAATACAACGCCCACCCGGAACAATATATAAAGCTAAACGAACCGTTCACTGAGTACTTACACGTACGAAAGTCCCTATTGATTTACCTTATTTTACAAGGAAATAAAATATGAAAAAAATATTTCTACATCCCATGGCCTTTCCCAACCATTTAAATTTTTCTCTTACATTTCTAACACTTCCAAAAAACCAATACAACGCCCACCCGGAACAATATATAAAGCTAAACAAACCGTTCACTGGGCACTTATCCGTACGAAAATCCCAATTGATTTACCTGATTTTACAAGAAAATAAAATGTGAAAAAAATATTTCTACATCCCATGGCCTTTCCCAACCCTTTAAATTTTTCTCTTACAGGTCTAACACTTCCAAAAAACCAATACAACGCCCACCCGGAACAATATATAAAGCTAAACGAACCGTTCACTGGGCACTTATCCGTACGAAAATCCCTATTAATTTACCTGTTTTTACAAGGAAATAAAATGTGAAAAAAATATTTCTACATCCCATGGCCTTTCCCAACCATTTAAATTTTTCTCTTACAGGTCTAACACTTCCGAAAAACCAATACAACGCCTACCCGGAACAATATATAAAGCTAAACGAACCGTTCACTGGGCACTTATCCGTACGAAAATCCCTATTGTTTTACCTGTTTTTACAAGGAAATAAAATGTGAAAAAAATGTTTCTACATCCCATGGCCTTTCCCAACCATTTAAATTTTTCTCTTACAGGTCTAACACTTCCGAAAAACCAATACAACGCCCACCTGGAACAATATATAAAGGTAAACGAACCGTTCACTGGGCACTTATCCATACGAAAATCCCTAATTAATTTACCTGTTTTTACAAGGAAATAAAATGTGAAAAAAATATATCTACATCCCATGGCCTTTCCCAACCATTTAAATTTTTTTCTTACAGGTCTAACACTTCCGAAAAGCCAATACAACGCCCACCCGGAACAATATATAAAGCTAAACGAACCGTTCACTGGGCACTTATCCGTACGAAAATCCCTATTGTTTTACCTGTTTTTACAAGGAAATAAAATGTGAAAAAAATATTTCTACATCCCTTGGCCTTTCCCAACCATTTAAATTTTTGTCTTACAGGTCTAACACTTCCGAAAAACCAATACAACGCCCACCCGGAACAATATATAAAGCTAAACGAACCGTTCACTGGGCATTTATCCTTACGAAATTCCCTATTGATTTACCTGTTTTTACAAGGAAATAAAATGTGAAAAAAATATTTCTACATCCCATGGCCTTTCCCAACCATTTAAATTTTTCTCTTACAGGTCTAACACTTCCGAAAAACCAATACAACGCCTACCCGGAACAATATATAAAGCTAAACGAACCGTTCACTGGGCACTTATCCATACGAAAATCCCTATTGTTTTACCTGTTTTTACAAGGAAATAAAATGTGAAAAAAATGTTTCTACTTCCCATGGCCTTTCCCAACCATTTAAATTTTTCTCTTACAGGTCTAACACTTCCGAAAAGCCAATACAACGCCCACCCGGAACAATATATAAAGCTAAACGAACCGTTCACTGGGCACTTACCCGTACGAAAATCCCTATTGTTTTACCTGTTTTTACAAGGAAATAAAATGTGAAAAAAATATTTCTACATCCCTTGGCCTTTCCCAACCATTTAAATTTTTCTCTTACAGGTCTAACACATCCGAAAAACCAATACAACGCCCACCTGGAACAATATATAAAGCTAAACGAACCGTTCACTGGGTACTTATCCTTACGAAAATCCCTATTAATTTACCTGTTTTTACAAGGAAATAAAATATGAAAAAAATATTTCTACATCCCATGGCCTTTCCCAACCATTTAAATTTTTCTCTTACAGGTCTAACACTTCCGAAAAGCCAATACAACGCCCACCCGGAACAATATATAAAGCTAAACGAACCGTTCACTGGGCACTTACCCGTACGAAAATCCCTATTGTTTTACCTGTTTTTACAAGGAAATAAAATGTGAAAAAAATATTTCTACATCCCTTGGCCTTTCCCAACCATTTAAATTTTTCTCTTACAGGTCTAACACATCCGAAAAACCAATACAACGCCCACCTGGAACAATATATAAAGCTAAACGAACCGTTCACTGGGTACTTATCCTTACGAAAATCCCTATTAATTTACCTGTTTTTACAAGGAAATAAAATATGAAAAAAATATTTCTACATCCCATGGCCTTTCCCAACCATTTAAATTTTTCTCTTACAGATCTAACACTTCCGAAAAACCAATACAACGCCCACCCGGAACAATATATAAAGCTAAACGAACCGTTCACTGGGTACTTACACGTACGAAAATCCCTATTGATTTACCTGTTTTTACAAGGAAATAAAATGTGAAAAAATATTTCTACATCCCATGGCCTTTCCCAACCATTTAAATTTTTCTCTTACAGGTCTAATACTTCCGAAACACCAATACAACGCCCACCCGGAACAATATATAAAGCTAAACGAACCGTTCACTGGGTACTTACACGTACGAAAATCCCTATTGATTTACCTGATTTTACAAGGAAATAAAATGTGAAAAAAATATTTCTACATCCCTTGGCCTTTCCCAACCATTTAAATTTTTCTCTTACAGGTCTAACACTTCCGAAAAACCAATACAACGCCCACCTGGAACAATATATAAAGCTAAACGAACCGTTCACTGGGTACTGATCCTTACGAAAATCCCTATTGATTTACCTGATTTTACAAGGAAATAAAATGTGAAAAAAATATTTCTACATCCCATGGCCTTTCCCAACCATTTAAATTTTTCTCTTATAGGTCTAACACTTCCGAAAAACCAATACAACGACCACCCGGAACAATATCTAAAGCTAAATGAACCGTTCACTGGGTACTTATCCGTAAGAAAATCCCTATTGATTTACCTGTTTTTACAAGTAAATAAAATGTGAAAAAATATTTCTACATCCCATGGCCTTTCCCAACCATTTAAATTTTTCTCTTACAGGTCTAATACATCCGAAAAAGCAATACTACGCCCACCCGGAACAATATATAAAGCTAAACGAACCGTTCACTGGGTACTTACACGTACGAAAATCCCTATTGATTTACCTTATTTTACAAGGAAATAAAATATGAAAAAAATATTTCTACATCCCATGGCCTTTCCCAACCATTTAAATTTTTCTCTTATATTTCTAACACTTCCAAAAAACAAATACAACGCCCACCCGGAACAATATATAAAGCTAAACGAACCGTTCACTGGGCACTTATCCGTACGAAAATCCCTATTGATTTACCTGTTTTTACAAGGAAATAAAATGTGAAAAAAATATTTCTACATCCCATGGCCTTTCCCAACCATTTAAATTTTTCTCTTACAGGTCTAACACTTCCGAAAAACCAATACAACGCCTACCCGGAACAATATATAAAGCTAAACGAACCGTTCACTGGGCACTTATCCGTACGAAAATCCCTATTGTTTTACCTGTTTTTACAAGGAAATAAAATGTGAAAAAAATGTTTCTACATCCCATGGCCTTTCCCAACCATTTAAATTTTTCTCTTACAGGTCTAACACTTCCGAAAAACCAATACAACGCCCACCTGGAACAATATATAAAGGTAAACGAACCGTTCACTGGGCACTTATCCGTACGAAAATCCCTAATTAATTTACCTGTTTTTACAAGGAAATAAAATGTGAAAAAAATATTTCTACATCCCATGGCCTTTCCCAACCATTTAAATTTTTCTCTTACAGGTCTAACACTTCCAAAAAGCCAATACAACGCCCACCCGGAACAATATATAAAGCTAAACGAACCGTTCACTGGGCACTTATCCGTACGAAAATCCCTATTGATTTACCTGTATTTACAAGGAAATAAAATGTGAAAAAAATATTTCTACATCCCTTGGCCTTTCCCAACCATTTAAATTTTTCTCTTACAGGTCTAACACTTCCGAAAAACCAATACAACGCCCACCTGGAACAATATATAAAGCTAAACGAACCGTTCACTGGGTACTTATCCTTACGAAAATCCCTATTAATTTACCTGTTTTTACAAGGAAATAAAATGTGAAAAAAATATTTCTACATCCCATGGCCTTTCCCAACCATTTAAATTTTTCTCTTACAGGTCTAACACTTCCGAAAAACCAATACAACGCCCACCCGGAACAATATATAAAGCTAAACGAACCGTTCACTGGGTACTTACACGTACGAAAATCCCTATTGATTTACCTGTTTTTACAAGGAAATAAAATGTGAAAAAATATTTCTACATCCCATGGCCTTTCCCAACCATTTAAATTTTCCTCTTACAGGTCTAACACTTCTGAAAAACCAATACAACGCCCACCCGGAAGAATATATAAAGCTAAACGAACCGTTCACTGGGCACTTATCCGTACGAAAATCCCTATTGATTTACCTGATTTTACAAGGAAATAAAATGTGAAAAAAATATTTCTACATCCCATGGCCTTTCCCAACCATTTAAATTTTTCTCTTACAGGTCTAACACTTCCGAAAAACCAATACAACGACCACCCGGAACAATATCTAAAGCTAAATGAACCGTTCACTGGGTACTTATCCGTAATTAAATCCCTATTGACTTACCTGTTTTTACAAGTAAATAAAATGTGAAAAAATATTTCTACATCCCATGGCCTTTCCCAACCATTTAAATTTTTCTCTTACAGGTCTAATACATCCGAAAAAGCAATACAACGCCCACCCGGAACAATATATAAAGCTAAACGAACCGTTCACTGGGTACTTACACGTACGAAAATCCCTATTGATTTACCTTATTTTACAAGGAAATAAAATATGAAAAAAATATTTCTACATCCCATGGCCTTTCCCAACCATTTAAATTTTTCTCTTACATTTCTAACACTTCCAAAAAACCAATACAACGCCCACCCGGAACAATATATAAAGCTAAACGAACCGTTCACTGGGCACTTATCCGTACGAAAATCCCTATTGATTTACCTGATTTTACAAGAAAATAAAATGTGAAAAAAAATTTCTACATCCCATGGCCTTTCCCAACCCTTTAAATTTTTCTCTTACAGGTCTAACACTTCCAAAAAACCAATACAACGCCCACCCGGAACAATATATAAAGGTAAACGAACCGTTCACTGGGCACTTATCCGTACGAAAATCCCTATTGATTTACCTGTTTTTACAAGGAAATAAAATGTGAAAAAAATATTTCTACATCCCATGGCCTTTCCCAACCATTTAAATTTTTCTCTTACAGGTCTAACACTTCCGAAAAACCAATACAACGCCTACCCGGAACAATATATAAAGCTAAACGAACCGTTCACAGGGCACTTATCCGTACGAAAATCCCTATTGTTTTACCTGTTTTTACAAGGAAATAAAATGTGAAAAAAATGTTTCTACATCCCTTGGCCTTTCCCAACCATTTAAATTTTTCTCTTACAGGTCTAACACTTCCGAAAAACCAATACAACGCCTACCCGGAACAATATATAAAGCTAAACGAACCGTTCACTGGGCACTTATCCGTACGAAAATCCCTATTGTTTTACCTGTTTTTACAAGGAAATAAAATGTGAAAAAAATATTTCTACATCCCTTGGCCTTTCCCAACCATTTAAATTTTTCTCTTACAGGTCTAACACTTCCGAAAAACCAATACAACGCCCACCCGGAACAATATATAAAGCTAAACGAACCGTTCACTGGGCACTTATCCGTACGAAAATCCCTATTGATTTACCTGATTTTACAAGAAAATAAAATGTGAAAAAAAATTTCTACATCCCATGGCCTTTCCCAACCCTTTAAATTTTTCTCTTACAGGTCTAACACTTCCAAAAAACCAATACAACGCCCACCCGGAACAATATATAAAGGTAAACGAACCGTTCACTGGGCACTTATCCGTACGAAAATCCCTATTGATTTACCTGTTTTTACAAGGAAATAAAATGTGAAAAAAATATTTCTACATCCCATGGCCTTTCCCAACCATTTAAATTTTTCTCTTACAGGTCTAACACTTCCGAAAAACCAATACAACGCCTACCCGGAACAATATATAAAGCTAAACGAACCGTTCACAGGGCACTTATCCGTACGAAAATCCCTATTGTTTTACCTGTTTTTACAAGGAAATAAAATGTGAAAAAAATGTTTCTACATCCCTTGGCCTTTCCCAACCATTTAAATTTTTCTCTTACAGGTCTAACACTTCCGAAAAACCAATACAACGCCTACCCGGAACAATATATAAAGCTAAACGAACCGTTCACTGGGCACTTATCCGTACGAAAATCCCTATTGTTTTACCTGTTTTTACAAGGAAATAAAATGTGAAAAAAATATTTCTACATCCCTTGGCCTTTCCCAACCATTTAAATTTTTCTCTTACAGGTCTAACACTTCCGAAAAACCAATACAACGCCCACCCGGAACAATATATAAAGCTAAACGAACCGTTCACTGGGCACTTATCCGTACGAAAATCCCTATTGATTTACCTGATTTTACAAGAAAATAAAATGTGAAAAAAATATTTCTACATCCCATGGCCTTTCCCAACCATTTAAATTTTTCTCTTACAGGTCTAACACTTCCAAAAAACCAATACAACGCCCACCCGGAACAATATATAAAGCTAAACGAACCGTTCACTGGGCACTTATCCGTACGAAAATCCCTAATTAATTTACCTGTTTTTACAAGGAAATAAAATGTGAAAAAAATATTTCTACATCCCATGGCCTTTCCCAACCATTTAAATTTTTCTCTTACAGGTCTAACACTTCCAAAAAGCCAATACAACGCCCACCCGGAACAATATATAAAGCTAAACGAACCGTTCACTGGGCACTTATCCGTACGAAAATCCCTATTGTTTTACCTGATTTTACAAGGAAATAAAATGTGAAAAAAATATTTCTACATCCCTTGGCCTTTCCCAACCATTTAAATTTTTCTCTTATAGGTCTAAAACTTCCGAAAAACCAATACAACGCCCACCCGGAAGAATATATAAAGCTAAACGAACCGTTCACTGGGCACTTATCCGTACGAAAATCCCTATTGATTTACCTGATTTTACAAGGAAATAAAATGTGAAAAAAATATTTCTACATCCCATGGCCTTTCCCAACCATTTAAATTTTTCTCTTACAGGTCTAACACTTCCGAAAAGCCAATACAACGACCACCCGGAACAATATCTAAAGCTAAATGAACCGTTCACTGGGTACTTATCCGTAAGAAAATCCCTATTGATTTACCTGTTTTTACAAGTAAATAAAATGTGAAAAAATATTTCTACATCCCATGGCCTTTCCCAACCATTTAAATTTTTCTCTTACAGGTCTAATACATCCGAAAAAGCAATACAACGCCCACCCGGAACAATATATAAAGCTAAACGAACCGTTCACTGAGTACTTACACGTACGAAAGTCCCTATTGATTTACCTTATTTTACAAGGAAATAAAATATGAAAAAAATATTTCTACATCCCATGGCCTTTCCCAACCATTTAAATTTTTCTCTTACATTTCTAACACTTCCAAAAAACCAATACAACGCCCACCCGGAACAATATATAAAGCTAAACGAACCGTTCACTGGGCACTTATCCGTACGAAAATCCCTATTGATTTACCTGATTTTACAAGAAAATAAAATGTGAAAAAAATATTTCTACATCCCATGGCCTTTCCCAACCCTTTAAATTTTTCTCTTACAGGTCTAACACTTCCAAAAAACCAATACAACGCCCACCCGGAACAATATATAAAGCTAAACGAACCGTTCACTGGGCACTTATCCGTACGAAAATCCCTATTAATTTACCTGTTTTTACAAGGAAATAAAATGTGAAAAAAATATTTCTACATCCCATGGCCTTTCCCAACCATTTAAATTTTTCTCTTACAGGTCTAACACTTCCGAAAAACCAATACAACGCCCACCTGGAACAATATATAAAGGTAAACGAACCGTTCACTGGGCACTTATCCGTACGAAAATCCGTAATTAATTTACCTGTTTTTACAAGGAAATAAAATGTGAAAAAAATATTTCTACATCCCATGGCCTTTCCCAACCATTTAAATTTTTCTCTTACAGGTCTAACACTTCCGAAAAACCAATACAACGCCCACCCGGAACAATATATAAAGCTAAACGAACCGTTCACTGGGCACTTATCCGTACGAAAATCCCTATTGTTTTACCTGTTTTTACAAGGAAATAAAATGTGAAAAAAATGTTTCTACATCCCATGGCCTTTCCCAACCATTTAAATTTTTCTCTTACAGGTCTAACACTTCCAAAAAACCAATACAACGCCCACCCGGAACAATATATAAAGCTAAACGAACTGTTCACTGGGCACTTATCCGTACGAAAATCCCTATTGATTTACCTGTTTTTACAAGGAAATAAAATGTGAAAAAAATATTTCTACATCCCATGGCCTTTCCCAACCCTTTAAATTTTTCTCTTACAGGTCTAACACTTCCGAAAAACCAATACAACGCCCACCTGGAACAATATATATAGGTAAACGAACCGTTCACTGGGCACTTATCCATACGAAAATCCCTATTGATTTACCTGATTTTACAAGGAAATAAAATGTGAAAAAAATATTTCTACATCCCATGGCCTTTCCCAACCATTTAAATTTTTCTCTTACAGGTCTAACACTTCCGAAAAACCAATACAACGACCACCCGGAACAATATCTAAAGCTAAATGAACCGTTCACTGGGTACTTATCCGTAAGAAAATCCCTATTGATTTACCTGTTTTTACAAGTAAATAAAATGTGAAAAAATATTTCTACATCCCATGGCCTTTCCCAACCATTTAAATTTTTCTCTTACAGGTCTAATACATCCGAAAAAGCAATACAACGCCCACCCGGAACAATATATAAAGCTAAACGAACCGTTCACTGAGTACTTACACGTACGAAAGTCCCTATTGATTTACCTTATTTTACAAGGAAATAAAATATGAAAAAAATATTTCTACATCCCATGGCCTTTCCCAACCATTTAAATTTTTCTCTTACATTTCTAACACTTCCAAAAAACCAATACAACGCCCACCCGGAACAATATATAAAGCTAAACGAACCGTTCACTGGGCACTTATCCGTACGAAAATCCCTATTGATTTACCTGATTTTACAAGAAAATAAAATGTGAAAAAAATATTTCTACATCCCATGGCCTTTCCCAACCCTTTAAATTTTTCTCTTACAGGTCTAACACTTCCAAAAAACCAATACAACGCCCACCCGGAACAATATATAAAGCTAAACGAACCGTTCACTGGGCACTTATCCGTACGAAAATCCCTATTAATTTACCTGTTTTTACAAGGAAATAAAATGTGAAAAAAATATTTCTACATCCCATGGCCTTTCCCAACCATTTAAATTTTTCTCTTACAGGTCTAACACTTCCGAAAAACCAATACAACGCCTACCCGGAACAATATATAAAGCTAAACGAACCGTTCACTGGGCACTTATCCGTACGAAAATCCCTATTGTTTTACCTGTTTTTACAAGGAAATAAAATGTGAAAAAAATGTTTCTACATCCCATGGCCTTTCCCAACCATTTAAATTTTTCTCTTACAGGTCTAACACTTCCGAAAAACCAATACAACGCCCACCTGGAACAATATATAAAGGTAAACGAACCGTTCACTGGGCACTTATCCATACGAAAATCCCTAATTAATTTACCTGTTTTTACAAGGAAATAAAATGTGAAAAAAATATTTCTACATCCCATGGCCTTTCCCAACCATTTAAATTTTTCTCTTACAGGTCTAACACTTCCGAAAAGCCAATACAACGCCCACCCGGAACAATATATAAAGCTAAACAAACCGTTCACTGGGCACTTATCCGTACGAAAATCCCTATTGTTTTACCTGTTTTTACAAGGAAATAAAATGTGAAAAAAATATTTCTACATCCCTTGGCCTTTCCCAACCATTTAAATTTTTGTCTTACAGGTCTAACACTTCCGAAAAACCAATACAACGCCCACCCGGAACAATATATAAAGCTAAACGAACCGTTCACTGGGCATTTATCCTTACGAAATTCCCTATTGATTTACCTGTTTTTACAAGGAAATAAAATGTGAAAAAAATATTTCTACATCCCATGGCCTTTCCCAACCATTTAAATTTTTCTCTTACAGGTCTAACACTTCCGAAAAACCAATACAACGCCTACCCGGAACAATATATAAAGCTAAACGAACCGTTCACTGGGCACTTATCCATACGAAAATCCCTATTGTTTTACCTGTTTTTACAAGGAAATAAAATGTGAAAAAAATGTTTCTACATCCCATGGCCTTTCCCAACCATTTAAATTTTTCTCTTACAGGTCTAACACTTCCGAAAAGCCAATACAACGCCCACCCGGAACAATATATAAAGCTAAACGAACCGTTCACTGGGCACTTACCCGTACGAAAATCCCTATTGTTTTACCTGTTTTTACAAGGAAATAAAATGTGAAAAAAATATTTCTACATCCCTTGGCCTTTCCCAACCATTTAAATTTTTCTCTTACAGGTCTAACACTTCCGAAAAACCAATACAACGCCCACCTGGAACAATATATAAAGCTAAACGAACCGTTCACTGGGTACTTATCCTTACGAAAATCCCTATTAATTTACCTGTTTTTACAAGGAAATAAAATATGAAAAAAATATTTCTACATCCCATGGCCTTTCCCAACCATTTAAATTTTTCTCTTACAGATCTAACACTTCCGAAAAACCAATACAACGCCCACCCGGAACAATATATAAAGCTAAACGAACCGTTCACTGGGTACTTACACGTACGAAAATCCCTATTGATTTACCTGTTTTTACAAGGAAATAAAATGTGAAAAAATATTTCTACATCCCATGGCCTTTCCCAACCATTTAAATTTTTCTCTTACAGGTCTAATACTTCCGAAACACCAATACAACGCCCACCCGGAACAATATATAAAGCTAAACGAACCGTTCACTGGGTACTTACACGTACGAAAATCCCTATTGATTTACCTGATTTTACAAGGAAATAAAATGTGAAAAAAATATTTCTACATCCCTTGGCCTTTCCCAACCATTTAAATTTTTCTCTTACAGGTCTAACACTTCCGAAAAACCAATACAACTCCCACCTGGAACAATATATAAAGGTAAACGAACCGTTCACTGGGCACTTATCCATACGAAAATCCCTAATTAATTTACCTGTTTTTACAAGGAAATAAAATGTGAAAAAAATATTTCTACATCCCTTGGCCTTTCCCAACCATTTAAATTTTTCTCTTACAGGTCTAACACTTCCGAAAAACCAATACAACGCCCACCTGGAACAATATATAAAGCTAAACGAACCGTTCACTGGGTACTGATCCTTACGAAAATCCCTATTGATTTACCTGATTTTACAAGGAAATAAAATGTGAAAAAAATATTTCTACATCCCATGGCCTTTCCCAACCATTTAAATTTTTCTCTTATAGGTCTAACACTTCCGAAAAACCAATACAACGACCACCCGGAACAATATCTAAAGCTAAATGAACCGTTCACTGGGTACTTATCCGTAAGAAAATCCCTATTGATTTACCTGTTTTTACAAGTAAATAAAATGTGAAAAAATATTTCTACATCCCATGGCCTTTCCCAACCATTTAAATTTTTCTCTTACAGGTCTAATACATCCGAAAAAGCAATACAACGCCCACCCGGAACAATATATAAAGCTAAACGAACCGTTCACTGGGTAATTACACGTACGAAAATCCCTATTGATTTACCTTATTTTACAAGGAAATAAAATATGAAAAAAATATTTCTACATCCCATGGCCTTTCCCAACCATTTAAATTTTTCTCTTATATTTCTAACACTTCCAAAAAACAAATACAACGCCCACCCGGAACAATATATAAAGCTAAACGAACCGTTCACTGGGCACTTATCCGTACGAAAATCCCTATTGATTTACCTGATTTTACAAGAAAATAAAATGTGAAAAAAAATTTCTACATCCCATGGCCTTTCCCAACCCTTTAAATTTTTCTCTTACAGGTCTAACACTTCCGAAAAACCAATACAACGCCCACCCGGAACAATATATAAAGGTAAACGAACCGTTCACTGGGCACTTATCCGTACGAAAATCCCTATTGATTTACCTGTTTTTACAAGGAAATAAAATGTGAAAAAAATATTTCTACATCCCATGGCCTTTCCCAACCATTTAAATTTTTCTCTTACAGGTCTAACACTTCCGAAAAACCAATACAACGCCTACCCGGAACAATATATAAAGCTAAACTAACCGTTCACAGGGCACTTATCCGTACGAAAATCCCTATTGTTTTACCTGTTTTTACAAGGAAATAAAATGTGAAAAAAATGTTTCTACATCCCTTGGCCTTTCCCAACCATTTAAATTTTTCTCTTACAGGTCTAACACTTCCAAAAAACCAATACAACGCCCACCCGGAACAATATATAAAGCTAAACGAACCGTTCACTGGGCACTTATCCGTACGAAAATCCCTAATTAATTTACCTGTTTTTACAAGGAAATAAAATGTGAAAAAAATATTTCTACATCCCATGGCCTTTCCCAACCATTTAAATTTTTCTCTTACAGGTCTAACACTTCCAAAAAGCCAATACAACGCCCACCCGGAACAATATATAAAGCTAAACGAACCGTTCACTGGGCACTTATCCGTACGAAAATCCCTATTGTTTTACCTGATTTTACAAGGAAATAAAATGTGAAAAAAATATTTCTACATCCCTTGGCCTTTCCCAACCATTTAAATTTTTCTCTTATAGGTCTAAAACTTCCGAAAAACCAATACAACGCCCACCCGGAAGAATATATAAAGCTAAACGAACCGTTCACTGGGCACTTATCCGTACGAAAATCCCTATTGATTTACCTGATTTTACAAGGAAATAAAATGTGAAAAAAATATTTCTACATCCCATGGCCTTTCCCAACCATTTAAATTTTTCTCTTACAGGTCTAACACTTCCGAAAAGCCAATACAACGACCACCCGGAACAATATCTAAAGCTAAATGAACCGTTCACTGGGTACTTATCCGTAAGAAAATCCCTATTGATTTACCTGTTTTTACAAGTAAATAAAATGTGAAAAAATATTTCTACATCCCATGGCCTTTCCCAACCATTTAAATTTTTCTCTTACAGGTCTAATACATCCGAAAAAGCAATACAACGCCCACCCGGAACAATATATAAAGCTAAACGAACCGTTCACTGAGTACTTACACGTACGAAAGTCCCTATTGATTTACCTTATTTTACAAGGAAATAAAATATGAAAAAAATATTTCTACATCCCATGGCCTTTCCCAACCATTTAAATTTTTCTCTTACATTTCTAACACTTCCAAAAAACCAATACAACGCCCACCCGGAACAATATATAAAGCTAAACGAACCGTTCACTGGGCACTTATCCGTACGAAAATCCCTATTGATTTACCTGATTTTACAAGAAAATAAAATGTGAAAAAAATATTTCTACATCCCATGGCCTTTCCCAACCCTTTAAATTTTTCTCTTACAGGTCTAACACTTCCAAAAAACCAATACAACGCCCACCCGGAACAATATATAAAGCTAAACGAACCGTTCACTGGGCACTTATCCGTACGAAAATCCCTATTAATTTACCTGTTTTTACAAGGAAATAAAATGTGAAAAAAATATTTCTACATCCCATGGCCTTTCCCAACCATTTAAATTTTTCTCTTACAGGTCTAACACTTCCGAAAAACCAATACAACGCCCACCTGGAACAATATATAAAGGTAAACGAACCGTTCACTGGGCACTTATCCGTACGAAAATCCGTAATTAATTTACCTGTTTTTACAAGGAAATAAAATGTGAAAAAAATATTTCTACATCCCATGGCCTTTCCCAACCATTTAAATTTTTCTCTTACAGGTCTAACACTTCCGAAAAACCAATACAACGCCCACCCGGAACAATATATAAAGCTAAACGAACCGTTCACTGGGCACTTATCCGTACGAAAATCCCTATTGTTTTACCTGTTTTTACAAGGAAATAAAATGTGAAAAAAATGTTTCTACATCCCATGGCCTTTCCCAACCATTTAAATTTTTCTCTTACAGGTCTAACACTTCCAAAAAACCAATACAACGCCCACCCGGAACAATATATAAAGCTAAACGAACTGTTCACTGGGCACTTATCCGTACGAAAATCCCTATTGATTTACCTGTTTTTACAAGGAAATAAAATGTGAAAAAAATATTTCTACATCCCATGGCCTTTCCCAACCCTTTAAATTTTTCTCTTACAGGTCTAACACTTCCGAAAAACCAATACAACGCCCACCTGGAACAATATATATAGGTAAACGAACCGTTCACTGGGCACTTATCCATACGAAAATCCCTATTGATTTACCTGATTTTACAAGGAAATAAAATGTGAAAAAAATATTTCTACATCCCATGGCCTTTCCCAACCATTTAAATTTTTCTCTTACAGGTCTAACACTTCCGAAAAACCAATACAACGACCACCCGGAACAATATCTAAAGCTAAATGAACCGTTCACTGGGTACTTATCCGTAAGAAAATCCCTATTGATTTACCTGTTTTTACAAGTAAATAAAATGTGAAAAAATATTTCTACATCCCATGGCCTTTCCCAACCATTTAAATTTTTCTCTTACAGGTCTAATACATCCGAAAAAGCAATACAACGCCCACCCGGAACAATATATAAAGCTAAACGAACCGTTCACTGAGTACTTACACGTACGAAAGTCCCTATTGATTTACCTTATTTTACAAGGAAATAAAATATGAAAAAAATATTTCTACATCCCATGGCCTTTCCCAACCATTTAAATTTTTCTCTTACATTTCTAACACTTCCAAAAAACCAATACAACGCCCACCCGGAACAATATATAAAGCTAAACGAACCGTTCACTGGGCACTTATCCGTACGAAAATCCCTATTGATTTACCTGATTTTACAAGAAAATAAAATGTGAAAAAAATATTTCTACATCCCATGGCCTTTCCCAACCCTTTAAATTTTTCTCTTACCGGTCTAACACTTCCAAAAAACCAATACAACGCCCACCCGGAACAATATATAAAGCTAAACGAACCGTTCACTGGGCACTTATCCGTACGAAAATCCCTATTAATTTACCTGTTTTTACAAGGAAATAAAATGTGAAAAAAATATTTCTACATCCCATGGCCTTTCCCAACCATTTAAATTTTTCTCTTACAGGTCTAACACTTCCGAAAAACCAATACAACGCCTACCCGGAACAATATATAAAGCTAAACGAACCGTTCACTGGGCACTTATCCGTACGAAAATCCCTATTGTTTTACCTGTTTTTACAAGGAAATAAAATGTGAAAAAAATGTTTCTACATCCCATGGCCTTTCCCAACCATTTAAATTTTTCTCTTACAGGTCTAACACTTCCGAAAAACCAATACAACGCCCACCTGGAACAATATATAAAGGTAAACGAACCGTTCACTGGGCACTTATCCATACGAAAATCCCTAATTAATTTACCTGTTTTTACAAGGAAATAAAATGTGAAAAAAATATTTCTACATCCCATGGCCTTTCCCAACCATTTAAATTTTTCTCTTACAGGTCTAACACTTCCGAAAAGCCAATACAACGCCCACCCGGAACAATATATAAAGCTAAACAAACCGTTCACTGGGCACTTATCCGTACGAAAATCCCTATTGTTTTACCTGTTTTTACAAGGAAATAAAATGTGAAAAAAATATTTCTACATCCCTTGGCCTTTCCCAACCATTTAAATTTTTGTCTTACAGGTCTAACACTTCCGAAAAACCAATACAACGCCCACCCGGAACAATATATAAAGCTAAACGAACCGTTCACTGGGCATTTATCCTTACGAAATTCCCTATTGATTTACCTGTTTTTACAAGGAAATAAAATGTGAAAAAAATATTTCTACATCCCATGGCCTTTCCCAACCATTTAAATTTTTCTCTTACAGGTCTAACACTTCCGAAAAACCAATACAACGCCTACCCGGAACAATATATAAAGCTAAACGAACCGTTCACTGGGCACTTATCCATACGAAAATCCCTATTGTTTTACCTGTTTTTACAAGGAAATAAAATGTGAAAAAAATGTTTCTACATCCCATGGCCTTTCCCAACCATTTAAATTTTTCTCTTACAGGTCTAACACTTCCGAAAAGCCAATACAACGCCCACCCGGAACAATATATAAAGCTAAACGAACCGTTCACTGGGCACTTACCCGTACGAAAATCCCTATTGTTTTACCTGTTTTTACAAGGAAATAAAATGTGAAAAAAATATTTCTACATCCCTTGGCCTTTCCCAACCATTTAAATTTTTCTCTTACAGGTCTAACACTTCCGAAAAACCAATACAACGCCCACCTGGAACAATATATAAAGCTAAACGAACCGTTCACTGGGTACTTATCCTTACGAAAATCCCTATTAATTTACCTGTTTTTACAAGGAAATAAAATATGAAAAAAATATTTCTACATCCCATGGCCTTTCCCAACCATTTAAATTTTTCTCTTACAGATCTAACACTTCCGAAAAACCAATACAACGCCCACCCGGAACAATATATAAAGCTAAACGAACCGTTCACTGGGTACTTACACGTACGAAAATCCCTATTGATTTACCTGTTTTTACAAGGAAATAAAATGTGAAAAAATATTTCTACATCCCATGGCCTTTCCCAACCATTTAAATTTTTCTCTTACAGGTCTAATACTTCCGAAACACCAATACAACGCCCACCCGGAACAATATATAAAGCTAAACGAACCGTTCACTGGGTACTTACACGTACGAAAATCCCTATTGATTTACCTGATTTTACAAGGAAATAAAATGTGAAAAAAATATTTCTACATCCCTTGGCCTTTCCCAACCATTTAAATTTTTCTCTTACAGGTCTAACACTTCCGAAAAACCAATACAACTCCCACCTGGAACAATATATAAAGGTAAACGAACCGTTCACTGGGCACTTATCCATACGAAAATCCCTAATTAATTTACCTGTTTTTACAAGGAAATAAAATGTGAAAAAAATATTTCTACATCCCTTGGCCTTTCCCAACCATTTAAATTTTTCTCTTACAGGTCTAACACTTCCGAAAAACCAATACAACGCCCACCTGGAACAATATATAAAGCTAAACGAACCGTTCACTGGGTACTGATCCTTACGAAAATCCCTATTGATTTACCTGATTTTACAAGGAAATAAAATGTGAAAAAAATATTTCTACATCCCATGGCCTTTCCCAACCATTTAAATTTTTCTCTTATAGGTCTAACACTTCCGAAAAACCAATACAACGACCACCCGGAACAATATCTAAAGCTAAATGAACCGTTCACTGGGTACTTATCCGTAAGAAAATCCCTATTGATTTACCTGTTTTTACAAGTAAATAAAATGTGAAAAAATATTTCTACATCCCATGGCCTTTCCCAACCATTTAAATTTTTCTCTTACAGGTCTAATACATCCGAAAAAGCAATACAACGCCCACCCGGAACAATATATAAAGCTAAACGAACCGTTCACTGGGTAATTACACGTACGAAAATCCCTATTGATTTACCTTATTTTACAAGGAAATAAAATATGAAAAAAATATTTCTACATCCCATGGCCTTTCCCAACCATTTAAATTTTTCTCTTATATTTCTAACACTTCCAAAAAACAAATACAACGCCCACCCGGAACAATATATAAAGCTAAACGAACCGTTCACTGGGCACTTATCCGTACGAAAATCCCTATTGATTTACCTGATTTTACAAGAAAATAAAATGTGAAAAAAAATTTCTACATCCCATGGCCTTTCCCAACCCTTTAAATTTTTCTCTTACAGGTCTAACACTTCCGAAAAACCAATACAACGCCCACCCGGAACAATATATAAAGGTAAACGAACCGTTCACTGGGCACTTATCCGTACGAAAATCCCTATTGATTTACCTGTTTTTACAAGGAAATAAAATGTGAAAAAAATATTTCTACATCCCATGGCCTTTCCCAACCATTTAAATTTTTCTCTTACAGGTCTAACACTTCCGAAAAACCAATACAACGCCTACCCGGAACAATATATAAAGCTAAACTAACCGTTCACAGGGCACTTATCCGTACGAAAATCCCTATTGTTTTACCTGTTTTTACAAGGAAATAAAATGTGAAAAAAATGTTTCTACATCCCTTGGCCTTTCCCAACCATTTAAATTTTTCTCTTACAGGTCTAACACTTCCGAAAAACCAATACAACGCCTACCCGGAACAATATATAAAGCTAAACGAACCGTTCACTGGGCACTTATCCGTACGAAAATCCCTATTGTTTTACCTGTTTTTACAAGGAAATAAAATGTGAAAAAAATGTTTCTACATCCCATGGCCTTTCCCAACCATTTAAATTTTTCTCTTACAGGTCTAACACTTCCGAAAAACCAATACAACGCCCACCTGGAACAATATATAAAGGTAAATGAACCGTTCACTGGGCACTTATCCATACGAAAATCCCTAATTAATTTACCTGTTTTTACAAGGAAATAAAATGTGAAAAAAATATTTCTACATCCCATGGCCTTTCCCAACCATTTAAATTTTTCTCTTACAGGTCTAACACTTCCAAAAAGCCAATACAACGCCCACCCGGAACAATATATAAAGCTAAACGAACCGTTCACTGGGCACTTATCCGTACGAAAATCCCTATTGTTTTACCTGTTTTTACAAGGAAATAAAATGTGAAAAAAATATTTCTACATCCCTTGGCCTTTCCCAACCATTTAAATTTTTCTCTTACAGGTCTAACACTTCCGAAAAACCAATACAACGCCCACCTGGAACAATATATAAAGCTAAACGAACCGTTCACTGGGTACTTATCATTACGAAAATCCCTATTAATTTACCTGTTTTTACAAGGAAATAAAATGTGAAAAAAATATTTCTACATCCCATGGCCTTTCCCAACCATTTAAATTTTTCTCTTACAGGTCTAACACTTCCGAAAAACCAATACAACGCCCACCCGGAACAATATATAAAGCTAAACGAACCGTTCACTGGGTACTTACACGTACGAAAATCCCTATTGATTTACCTGTTTTTACAAGGAAATAAAATGTGAAAAAATATTTCTACATCCCATGGCCTTTCCCAACCATTTAAATTTTCCTCTTACAGGTCTAACACTTCTGAAAAACCAATACAACGCCCACCCGGAAGAATATATAAAGCTAAACGAACCGTTCACTGGGCACTTATCCGTACGAAAATCCCTATTGATTTACCTGATTTTACAAGGAAATAAAATGTGAAAAAAATATTTCTACATCCCATGGCCTTTCCCAACCATTTAAATTTTTCTCTTACAGGTCTAACACTTCCGAAAAACCAATACAACGACCACCCGGAACAATATCTAAAGCTAAATGAACCGTTCACTGGGTACTTATCCGTAATTAAATCCCTATTGACTTACCTGTTTTTACAAGGAAATAAAATGTGAAAAAAATGTTTCTACATCCCATGGCCTTTCCCAACCATTTAAATTTTTCTCTTACAGGTCTAACACTTCCGAAAAACCAATACAACGCCCACCTGGAACAATATATAAAGGTAAACGAACCGTTCACTGGGCACTTATCCATACGAAAATCCCTAATTAATTTACCTGTTTTTACAAGGAAATAAAATGTGAAAAAATATTTCTACATCCCATGGCCTTTCCCAACCATTTAAATTTTTCTCTTACAGGTCTAACACTTCCGAAAAGCCAATACAACGCCCACCCGGAACAATATATAAAGCTAAACGAACCGTTCACTGGGCACTTATCCGTACGAAAATCCCGATTGTTTTACCTGTTTTTACAAGGAAATAAAATGTGAAAAAAATATTTCTACATCCCTTGGCCTTTCCCAACCATTTAAATTTTTCTCTTACAGGTCTAACACTTCCGAAAAACCAATACAACGCCCACCTGGAACAATATATAAAGCTAAACGAACCGTTCACTGGGTACTTATCCGTAATTAAATCCCTATTGACTTACCTGTTTTTACAAGTAAATAAAATGTGAAAAAATATTTCTACATCCCATGGCCTTTCCCAACCATTTAAATTTTTCTCTTACAGGTCTAACACTTCCGAAAAACCAATACAACGACCACCCGGAACAATATCTAAAGCTAAATGAACCGTTCACTGGGTACTTATCCGTAATTAAATCCCTATTGACTTACCTGTTTTTACAAGTAAATAAAATGTGAAAAAATATTTCTACATCCCATGGCCTTTCCCAACCATTTAAATTTTTCTCTTACAGGTCTAATACATCCGAAAAAGCAATACAACGCCCACCCGGAACAATATATAAAGCTAAACGAACCGTTCACTGGGTACTTACACGTACGAAAATCCCTATTGATTTACCTTATTTTACAAGGAAATAAAATATGAAAAAAATATTTCTACATCCCATGGCCTTTCCCAACCATTTAAATTTTTCTCTTACATTTCTAACACTTCCAAAAAACCAATACAACGCCCACCCGGAACAATATATAAAGCTAAACGAACCGTTCACTGGGCACTTATCCGTACGAAAATCCCTATTGATTTACCTGATTTTACAAGAAAATAAAATGTGAAAAAAAATTTCTACATCCCATGGCCTTTCCCAACCCTTTAAATTTTTCTCTTACAGGTCTAACACTTCCGAAAAACCAATACAACGCCCACCTGGAACAATATATAAAGCTAAACGAACCGTTCACTGGGTACTTATCCGTAATTAAATCCCTATTGACTTACCTGTTTTTACAAGTAAATAAAATGTGAAAAAATATTTCTACATCCCATGGCCTTTCCCAACCATTTAAATTTTTCTCTTACAGGTCTAACACTTCCGAAAAACCAATACAACGACCACCCGGAACAATATCTAAAGCTAAATGAACCGTTCACTGGGTACTTATCCGTAATTAAATCCCTATTGACTTACCTGTTTTTACAAGTAAATAAAATGTGAAAAAATATTTCTACATCCCATGGCCTTTCCCAACCATTTAAATTTTTCTCTTACAGGTCTAATACATCCGAAAAAGCAATACAACGCCCACCCGGAACAATATATAAAGCTAAACGAACCGTTCACTGGGTACTTACACGTACGAAAATCCCTATTGATTTACCTTATTTTACAAGGAAATAAAATATGAAAAAAATATTTCTACATCCCATGGCCTTTCCCAACCATTTAAATTTTTCTCTTACATTTCTAACACTTCCAAAAAACCAATACAACGCCCACCCGGAACAATATATAAAGCTAAACGAACCGTTCACTGGGCACTTATCCGTACGAAAATCCCTATTGATTTACCTGATTTTACAAGAAAATAAAATGTGAAAAAAAATTTCTACATCCCATGGCCTTTCCCAACCCTTTAAATTTTTCTCTTACAGGTCTAACACTTCCAAAAAACCAATACAACGCCCACCCGGAACAATATATAAAGGTAAACGAACCGTTCACTGGGCACTTATCCGTACGAAAATCCCTATTGATTTACCTGTTTTTACAAGGAAATAAAATGTGAAAAAAATATTTCTACATCCCATGGCCTTTCCCAACCATTTAAATTTTTCTCTTACAGGTCTAACACTTCCGAAAAACCAATACAACGCCTACCCGGAACAATATATAAAGCTAAACGAACCGTTCACAGGGCACTTATCCGTACGAAAATCCCTATTGTTTTACCTGTTTTTACAAGGAAATAAAATGTGAAAAAAATGTTTCTACATCCCTTGGCCTTTCCCAACCATTTAAATTTTTCTCTTACAGGTCTAACACTTCCGAAAAACCAATACAACGCCTACCCGGAACAATATATAAAGCTAAACGAACCGTTCACTGGGCACTTATCCGTACGAAAATCCCTATTGTTTTACCTGTTTTTACAAGGAAATAAAATGTGAAAAAAATATTTCTACATCCCTTGGCCTTTCCCAACCATTTAAATTTTTCTCTTACAGGTCTAACACTTCCGAAAAACCAATACAACGCCCACCCGGAACAATATATAAAGCTAAACGAACCGTTCACTGGGCACTTATCCGTACGAAAATCCCTATTGATTTACCTGATTTTACAAGAAAATAAAATGTGAAAAAAATATTTCTACATCCCATGGCCTTTCCCAACCATTTAAATTTTTCTCTTACAGGTCTAACACTTCCAAAAAACCAATACAACGCCCACCCGGAACAATATATAAAGCTAAACGAACCGTTCACTGGGCACTTATCCGTACGAAAATCCCTATTGATTTACCTGTTTTTACAAGGAAATAAAATGTGAAAAAAATATTTCTACATCCCATGGCCTTTCCCAACCATTTAAATTTTTCTCTTACAGGTCTAACACTTCCGAAAAACCAATACAACGCCTACCCGGAACAATATATAAAGCTAAACGAACCGTTCACTGGGCACTTATCCGTACGAAAATCCCTATTGTTTTACCTGTTTTTACAAGGAAATAAAATGTGAAAAAAATGTTTCTACATCCCATGGCCTTTCCCAACCATTTAAATTTATCTCTTACAGGTCTAACACTTCCGAAAAACCAATACAACGCCCACCTGGAACAATATATAAAGGTAAACGAACCGTTCACTGGGCACTTATCCATACGAAAATCCCTAATTAATTTACCTGTTTTTACAAGGAAATAAAATGTGAAAAAAATATTTCTACATCCCATGGCCTTTCCCAACCATTTAAATTTTTCTCTTACAGGTCTAACACTTCCGAAAAGCCAATACAACGCCCACCCGGAACAATATATAAAGCTAAACGAACCGTTCACTGGGCACTTATCCGTACGAAAATCCCGATTGTTTTACCTGTTTTTACAAGGAAATAAAATGTGAAAAAAATATTTCTACATCCCTTGGCCTTTCCCAACCATTTAAATTTTTCTCTTACAGGTCTAACACTTCCGAAAAACCAATAGAACGCCCACCTGGAACAATATATAAAGCTAAACGAACCGTTCACTGGGAACTTATCCTTACGAAAATCCCTATTAATTTACCTGTTTTTACAAGGAAATAAAATGTGAAAAAAATATTTCTACATCCCATGGCCTTTCCCAACCATTTAAATTTTTCTCTTACAGGTCTAACACTTCCGAAAAACCAATACAACGCCCACCCGGAACAATATATAAAGCTAAACGAACCGTTCACTGGGTACTTACACGTACGAAAATCCCTATTGATTTACCTGTTTTTACAAGGAAATAAAATGTGAAAAAATATTTCTACATCCCATGGCCTTTCCCAACCATTTAAATTTTTCTCTTACAGGTCTAATACTTCCGAAAAACCCATACAACGCCCACCCGGAACAATATATAAAGCTAAACGAACCGTTCACTGGGTACTTACACGTACGAAAATCCCTATTGATTTACCTGATTTTACAAGGAAATAAAATGTGAAAAAAATATTTCTACATCCCTTGGCCTTTCCCAACCATTTAAATTTTTCTCTTATAGGTCTAAAACTTCCGAAAAACCAATACAACGCCCACCCGGAAGAATATATAAAGCTAAACGAACCGTTCACTGGGCACTTATCCGTACGAAAATCCCTATTGATTTACCTGATTTTACAAGGAAATAAAATGTGAAAAAAATATTTCTACATCCCATGGCCTTTCCCAACCATTTAAATTTTTCTCTTACAGGTCTAACACTTCCGAAAAACCAATACAACGACCACCCGGAACAATATCTAAAGCTAAATGAACCGTTCACTGGGTACTTATCCGTAAGAAAATCCCTATTGATTTACCTGTTTTTACAAGTAAATAAAATGTGAAAAAATATTTCTACATCCCATGGCCTTTCCCAACCATTTAAATTTTTCTCTTACAGGTCTAATACATCCGAAAAAGCAATACAACGCCCACCCGGAACAATATATAAAGCTAAACGAACCGTTCACTGAGTACTTACACGTACGAAAGTCCCTATTGATTTACCTTATTTTACAAGGAAATAAATTATGAAAAAAATATTTCTACATCCCATGGCCTTTCCCAACCATTTAAATTTTTCTCTTACATTTCTAACACTTCCAAAAAACCAATACAACGCCCACCCGGAACAATATATAAAGCTAAACGAACCGTTCACTGGGCACTTATCCGTACGAAAATCCCTATTGATTTACCTGATTTTACAAGAAAATAAAATGTGAAAAAAATATTTCTACATCCCATGGCCTTTCCCAACCCTTTAAATTTTTCTCTTACAGGTCTAACACTTCCAAAAAACCAATACAACGCCCACCCGGAACAATATATAAAGCTAAACGAACCGTTCACTGGGCACTTATCCGTACGAAAATCCCTATTAATTTACCTGTTTTTACAAGGAAATAAAATGTGAAAAAAATATTTCTACATCCCATGGCCTTTCCCAACCATTTAAATTTTTCTCTTACAGGTCTAACACTTCCGAAAAACCAATACAACGCCTACCCGGAACAATATATAAAGCTAAACGAACCGTTCACTGGGCACTTATCCGTACGAAAATCCCTATTGTTTTACCTGTTTTTACAAGGAAATAAAATGTGAAAAAAATGTTTCTACATCCCATGGCCTTTCCCAACCATTTAAATTTTTCTCTTACAGGTCTAACACTTCCGAAAAACCAATACAACGCCCACCTGGAACAATATATAAAGGTAAACGAACCGTTCACTGGGCACTTATCCATACGAAAATCCCTAATTAATTTACCTGTTTTTACAAGGAAATAAAATGTGAAAAAAATATTTCTACATCCCATGGCCTTTCCCAACCATTTAAATTTTTCTCTTACAGGTCTAACACTTCCGAAAAGCCAATACAACGCCCACCCGGAACAATATATAAAGCTAAACGAACCGTTCACTGGGCACTTATCCGTACGAAAATCCCTATTGTTTTACCTGTTTTTACAAGGAAATAAAATGTGAAAAAAATATTTCTACATCCCTTGGCCTTTCCCAACCATTTAAATTTTTGTCTTACAGGTCTAACACTTCCGAAAAACCAATACAACGCCCACCCGGAACAATATATAAAGCTAAACGAACCGTTCACTGGGCATTTATCCTTACGAAATTCCCTATTGATTTACCTGTTTTTACAAGGAAATAAAATGTGAAAAAAATATTTCTACATCCCATGGCCTTTCCCAACCATTTAAATTTTTCTCTTACAGGTCTAACACTTCCGAAAAACCAATACAACGCCTACCCGGAACAATATATAAAGCTAAACGAACCGTTCACTGGGCACTTATCCATACGAAAATCCCTATTGTTTTACCTGTTTTTACAAGGAAATAAAATGTGAAAAAAATGTTTCTACATCCCATGGCCTTTCCCAACCATTTAAATTTTTCTCTTACAGGTCTAACACTTCCGAAAAGCCAATACAACGCCCACCCGGAACAATATATAAAGCTAAACGAACCGTTCACTGGGCACTTACCCGTACGAAAATCCCTATTGTTTTACCTGTTTTTACAAGGAAATAAAATGTGAAAAAATATTTCTACATCCCATGGCCTTTCCCAACCATTTAAATTTTTCTCTTACAGGTCTAACACTTCCGAAAAGCCAATACAACGCCCACCCGGAACAATATATAAAGCTAAACGAACCGTTCACTGGGCACTTATCCGTACGAAAATCCCTATTGTTTTACCTGTTTTTACAAGGAAATAAAATGTGAAAAAAATATTTCTACATCCCTTGGCCTTTCCCAACCATTTAAATTTTTCTCTTACAGGTCTAACACTTCCGAAAAACCAATACAACGCCCACCTGGAACAATATATAAAGCTAAACGAACCGTTCACTGGGTACTTATCCTTACGAAAATCCCTATTAATTTACCTGTTTTTACAAGGAAATAAAATATGAAAAAAATATTTCTACATCCCATGGCCTTTCCCAACCATTTAAATTTTTCTCTTACAGATCTAACACTTCCGAAAAACCAATACAACGCCCACCCGGAACAATATATAAAGCTAAACGAACCGTTCACTGGGTACTTACACGTACGAAAATCCCTATTGATTTACCTGTTTTTACAAGGAAATAAAATGTGAAAAAATATTTCTACATCCCATGGCCTTTCCCAACCATTTAAATTTTTCTCTTACAGGTCTAACACTTCCGAAAAGCCAATACAACGCCCACCCGGAACAATATATGAAGCTAAACGAACCGTTCACTGGGCACTTATCCGTACGAAAATCCCTATTGTTTTACCTGTTTTTACAAGGAAATAAAATGTGAAAAAAATATTTCTACATCCCTTGGCCTTTCCCAACCATTTAAATATTTCTCTTACAGGTCTAACACTTCCGAAAAACCAATACAACGCCCACCTGGAACAATATATAAAGCTAAACGAACCGTTCACTGGGTACTTATCCTTACGAAAATCCCTATTAATTTACCTGTTTTTACAAGGAAATAAAATATGAAAAAAATATTTCTACATCCCATGGCCTTTCCCAACCATTTAAATTTTTCTCTTACAGATCTAACACTTCCGAAAAACCAATACAACGCCCACCCGGAACAATATATAAAGCTAAACGAACCGTTCACTGGGTACTTACACGTACGAAAATCCCTATTGATTTACCTGTTTTTACAAGGAAATAAAATGTGAAAAAATATTTCTACATCCCATGGCCTTTCCCAACCATTTAAATTTTTCTCTTACAGGTCTAATACTTCCGAAACACCAATACAACGCCCACCCGGAACAATATATAAAGCTAAACGAACCGTTCACTGGGTACTTACACGTACGAAAATCCCTATTGATTTACCTGATTTTACAAGGAAATAAAATGTGAAAAAAATATTTCTACATCCCTTGGCCTTTCCCAACCATTTAAATTTTTCTCTTACAGGTCTAACACTTCCGAAAAACCAATACAACGCCCACCCGGAAGAATATATAAAGCTAAACGAACCGTTCACTGGGCACTTATCCGTACGAAAATCCCTATTGATTTACCTGATTTTACAAGGAAATAAAATGTGAAAAAAATATTTCTACATCCCATGGCCTTTCCCAACCATTTAAATTTTTCTCTTACAGGTCTAACACTTCCGAAAA
This sequence comes from Paroedura picta, assembly GCF_049243985.1. NCBI lineage: Eukaryota > Metazoa > Chordata > Lepidosauria > Squamata > Gekkonidae > Paroedura > Paroedura picta. Next base: position 17,709,593 of record NC_135372.1, read on the forward strand.
ACCAATACAACGACCACCCGGAACAATATCTAAAGCTAAATGAACCGTTCACTGGGTACTTATCCGTAAGAAAATCCCTATTGATTTACCTGTTTTTACAAGTAAATAAAATGTGAAAAAATATTTCTACATCCCATGGCCTTTCCCAACCATTTAAATTTTTCTCTTACAGGTCTAATACATCCGAAAAAGCAATACAACGCCCACCCGGAACAATATATAAAGCTAAACGAACCGTTCACTGGGTACTTACACGTACGAAAATCCCTATTGATTTACCTGTTTTTACAAGGAAATAAAATGTGAAAAAATATTTCTACATCCCATGGCCTTTCCCAACCATTTAAATTTTTCTCTTACAGGTCTAACACTTCCGAAAAGCCAATACAACGCCCACCCGGAACAATATATGAAGCTAAACGAACCGTTCACTGGGCACTTATCCGTACGAAAATCCCTATTGTTTTACCTGTTTTTACAAGGAAATAAAATGTGAAAAAAATATTTCTACATCCCTTGGCCTTTCCCAACCATTTAAATATTTCTCTTACAGGTCTAACACTTCCGAAAAACCAATACAACGCCCACCTGGAACAATATATAAAGCTAAACGAACCGTTCACTGGGTACTTATCCTTACGAAAATCCCTATTAATTTACCTGTTTTTACAAGGAAATAAAATATGAAAAAAATATTTCTACATCCCATGGCCTTTCCCAACCATTTAAATTTTTCTCTTACAGATCTAACACTTCCGAAAAACCAATACAACGCCCACCCGGAACAATATATAAAGCTAAACGAACCGTTCACTGGGTACTTACACGTACGAAAATCCCTATTGATTTACCTGTTTTTACAAGGAAATAAAATGTGAAAAAATATTTCTACATCCCATGGCCTTTCCCAACCATTTAAATTTTTCTCTTACAGGTCTAATACTTCCGAAACACCAATACAACGCCCACCCGGAACAATATATAAAGCTAAACGAACCGTTCACTGGGTACTTACACGTACGAAAATCCCTATTGATTTACCTGATTTTACAAGGAAATAAAATGTGAAAAAAATATTTCTACATCCCTTGGCCTTTCCCAACCATTTAAATTTTTCTCTTACAGGTCTAACACTTCCGAAAAACCAATACAACGCCCACCCGGAAGAATATATAAAGCTAAACGAACCGTTCACTGGGCACTTATCCGTACGAAAATCCCTATTGATTTACCTGATTTTACAAGGAAATAAAATGTGAAAAAAATATTTCTACATCCCATGGCCTTTCCCAACCATTTAAATTTTTCTCTTACAGGTCTAACACTTCCGAAAAACCAATACAACGACCACCCGGAACAATATCTAAAGCTAAATGAACCGTTCACTGGGTACTTATCCGTAAGAAAATCCCTATTGATTTACCTGTTTTTACAAGTAAATAAAATGTGAAAAAATATTTCTACATCCCATGGCCTTTCCCAACCATTTAAATTTTTCTCTTACAGGTCTAATACATCCGAAAAAGCAATACAACGCCCACCCGGAACAATATATAAAGCTAAACGAACCGTTCACTGGGTACTTACACGTACGAAAATCCCTATTGATTTACCTTATTTTACAAGGAAATAAAATATGAAAAAAATATTTCTACATCCCATGGCCTTTCCCAACCATTTAAATTTTTCTCTTACAGGTCTAACACTTCCGAAAAACCAATACAACGCCTACCCGGAACAATATATAAAGCTAAACGAACCGTTCACTGGGCACTTATCCGTACGAAAATCCCTATTGTTTTACCTGTTTTGACAAGGAAATAAAATGTGAAAAAAATGTTTCTACATCCCATGGCCTTTCCCAACCATTTAAATTTTTCTCTTACAGGTCTAACACTTCCAAAAAACCAATACAACGCCCACCCGGAACAATATATAAAGCTAAACGAACCGTTCACTGGGCACTTATCCGTACGAAAATCCCTATTGTTTTACCTGTTTTTACAAGGAAATAAAATGTGAAAAAAATATTTCTACATCCCATGGCCTTTCCCAACCATTTAAATTTTTCTCTTACAGGTCTAATACTTCCGAAAAACCAATACAACGCCCACGCGGAACAATATATAAAGCTAAACGAACCGTTCACTGGGTACTTACACGTACGAAAATCCCTATTGATTTACCTGATTTTACAAGGAAATAAAATGTGAAAAAAATATTTCTACATCCCATGGCCTTTACCAACCATTTAAATTTTTCTCTTACAGGTCTAATACTTCCGAAAAACCAATACAACCCCCACCCGGAACAATATATAAAGCTAAACGAACCGTTCACTGGGTACTTACACGTACAAAAATCCCTATTGTTTTACCTTATTTTACAAGGAAATAAAATATGAAAAAAATATTTCTACATCCCATGGCCTTTCCCAACCATTTAAATTTTTCTCTTACATTTCTAACACTTCCAAAAAACCAATACAACGCCCACCCGGAACAATATATAAAGCTAAACGAACCGTTCACTGGGCACTTATCCGTACGAAAATCCCTATTGATTTACCTGTTTTTACAAGGAAAAAAAAAGTGAAAAAAATATTTCTACATCACATGGCCTTTCCCAACCATTTAAATTTTTCTCTTACAGGTCTACCACTTCCGAAAAACCAATACAACGCCCACCCGGAACAATATATAAAGCTAAACGAACCGTTCACTGGGCACTTATCCCTACGAAAATCCCTATTGATTTACCTGTTTTTACAAGGAAATAAAATGTGAAAAAAATGTTTCTACATCCCATGGCCTTTCCCAACCATTTAAATTTTTCTCTTACAGGTCTAACACTTCCGAAAAACCAATACAACGCCCCCCCGGAACAATATATAAAGCTAAACGAACCGTTCACTGGGCACTTATCCTTACGAAAATCCCTATTAATTTACCTGTTTTTACAAGGAAATAAAATGTGAAAAAAATATTTCTACATCCCATGGCCTTTCCCAACCATTTAAATTTTTCTCTTACAGGTCTAATACTTCCGAAAAACCAATACAACGCCCACGCGGAACAATATATAAAGCTAAACGAACCGTTCACTGGGTACTTACACGTACGAAAATCCCTATTGATTTACCTGATTTTACAAGGAAATAAAATGTGAAAAAAATATTTTTACATCCCATGGCCTTTTCCAACCATTTAAATTTTTCTCTTACAGGTCTAATACTTCCGAAAAACCAATACAACGCCCACCCGGAACAATATATAAAGCTAAACGAACCGTTCACTGGGTACTTACACGTACAAAAATCCCTATTGTTTTACCTGATTTTACAAGGAAATAAAATGTGAAAAAAATATTTCTACATCCCATGGCCTTTCCCAACCATTTAAATTTTTCTCTTACAGGCCTACCACTTCCGAAAAACCAATACAACGACCACCCGGAACAATATCTAAAGCTAAACGAACTGTTCACTGGGTACTTATCCGTAAGAAAATCCCTATTAATTTACCTGTTTTTACAAGGAAATAAAATGTGAAAAAAATATTTCTACATCCCATGGCCTTTCCCAACCATTTAAATTTTTCTCTTACAGGTCTAATACTTCCGAAAAACCAATACAACGCCCACGCGGAACAATATATAAAGCTAAACGAACCGTTCACTGGGTACTTACACGTACGAAAATCCCTATTGATTTACCTGATTTTACAAGGAAATAAAATGTGAAAAAAATATTTCTACATCCCATGGCCTTTTCCAACCATTTAAATTTTTCTCTTACAGGTCTAATACTTCCGAAAAACCAATACAACGGCCACCCGGAACAATATATAAAGCTAAACGAACCGTTCACTGGGTACTTACACGTACAAAAATCCCTATTGTTTTACCTGATTTTACAAGGAAATAAAATGTGAAAAAAATATTTCTACATCCCATGGCCTTTCCCAACCATATAAATTTTTCTCTTACAGGTCTAACACTTCCGAAAAACCAATACAACGCCCACCCGGAACAATATATAAAGCTAAACGAACCGTTCACTGGGCACTTATCCGTCCGAAAATCCCTATTGATTTACCTGATTTTACAAGGAAATAAAATGTGAAAAAAATATTTCTACATCCCATGGCCTTTCCCAACCATTTAAATTTTTCTCTTACAGGCCTACCACTTCCGAAAAACCAATACAACGACCACCCGGAACAATATCTAAAGCTAAACGAACTGTTCACTGGGTACTTATCCGTAAGAAAATCCCTATTGATTTACCTGTTTTTACAAGGAAATAAAATGTGAAAAAATATTTCTACATCCCATGGCTTTTCCCAACCATTTAAATTTTTCTCTTACAGGTCTAACACTTCCGAAAAGCCAATACAACGCCCACCCGGAACAATATATAAAGCTAAACGAACGGTTCACTGGGTACTTATCCTTACGAAAATCCCTATTAATTTACCTGTTTTTACAAGGAAATAAAATATGAAAAAAATATTTCTACATCCCATGGCCTTTCCCAACCATTTAAATTTTTCTCTTACAGATCTAACACTTCCGAAAAACCAATACAACGCCCACCCGGAACAATATATAAAGCTAAACGAACCGTTCACTGGGTACTTACACGTACGAAAATCCCTATTGATTTACCTGTTTTTACAAGGAAATAAAATGTGAAAAAATATTTCTACATCCCATGGCCTTTTCCAACCATTTAAATTTTTCTCTTACAGGTCTAATACTTCCGAAAAACCAATACAACGCCCACCCGGAACAATATATAAAGCTAAACGAACCGTTCACTGGGTACTTACACGTACAAAAATCCCTATTGTTTTACCTGATTTTACAAGGAAATAAAATGTGAAAAAAATATTTCTACATCCCATGGCCTTTCCCAACCATTTAAATTTTTCTCTTACAGGCCTACCACTTCCGAAAAACCAATACAACGACCACCCGGAACAATATCTAAAGCTAAACGAACTGTTCACTGGGTACTTATCCGTAAGAAAATCCCTATTAATTTACCTGTTTTTACAAGGAAATAAAATGTGAAAAAAATATTTCTACATCCCATGGCCTTTCCCAACCATTTAAATTTTTCTCTTACAGGTCTAATACTTCCGAAAAACCAATACAACGCCCACGCGGAACAATATATAAAGCTAAACGAACCGTTCACTGGGTACTTACACGTACGAAAATCCCTATTGATTTACCTGATTTTACAAGGAAATAAAATGTGAAAAAAATATTTCTACATCCCATGGCCTTTTCCAACCATTTAAATTTTTCTCTTACAGGTCTAATACTTCCGAAAAACCAATACAACGCCCACCCGGAACAATATATAAAGCTAAACGAACCGTTCACTGGGTACTTACACGTACGAAAATCCCTATTGATTTACCTGTTTTTACAAGGAAATAAAATGTGAAAAAATATTTCTACATCCCATGGCCTTTCCCAACCATTTAAATTTTTCTCTTACAGGTCTAACACTTCCGAAAATCCAATACAACGCCCACCCGGAACAATATATAAAGCTAAACGAACCGTTCACTGGGCACTTATCCGTATGAAAATCCCTATTGTTTTACCTGTTTTTACAAGGAAATAAAATGTGAAAAAAATATTTCTACATCCCTTGGCCTTTCCCAACCATTTAAATTTTTCTCTTACAGGTCTAACACTTCCGAAAAACCAATACAACGCCCACCTGGAACAATATATAAAGCTAAACGAACCGTTCACTGGGTACTTATCCTTACGAAAATCCCTATTAATTTACCTGTTTTTACAAGGAAATAAAATATGAAAAAAATATTTCTACATCCCATGGCCTTTCCCAACCATTTAAATTTTTCTCTTACAGATCTAACACTTCCGAAAAACCAATACAACGCCCACCCGGAACAATATATAAAGCTAAACGAACCGTTCACTGGGTACTTACACGTACGAAAATCCCTATTGATTTACCTGTTTTTACAAGGAAATAAAATGTGAAAAAATATTTCTACATCCCATGGCCTTTCCCAACCATTTAAATTTTTCTCTTACAGGTCTAATACTTCCGAAACACCAATACAACGCCCACCCGGAACAATATATAAAGCTAAACGAACCGTTCACTGGGTACTTACACGTACGAAAATCCCTATTGATTTACCTGATTTTACAAGGAAATAAAATGTGAAAAAAATATTTCTACATCCCTTGGCCTTTCCCAACCATTTAAATTTTTCTCTTACAGGTCTAACACTTCCGAAAAACCAATACAATGCCCACCCGGACGAATATATAAAGCTAAAAGAACCGTTCACTGGGCACTTATCCGTACGAAAATCCCTATTGATTTGCCTGATTTTACAAGGAAATAAAATGTGAAAAAAATATTTCTACATCCCATGGCCTTTCCCAACCATTTAAATTTTTCTCTTACAGGTCTAACACTTCCGAAAAGCCAATACAACGCCCACCCGGAACAATATATAAAGCTAAACGAACCGTTCACTGGGTACTTACACGTACGAAAATCCCTATTGATTTACCTGATTTTACAAGGAAATAAAATGTGAAAAAAATATTTCTACATCCCTTGGCCTTTCCCAACCGTTTAAATTTTTCTCTTACAGGTCTAACCCTTCCGAAAAACCAATACAACGCCCACCCGGAACAATATATAAAGCTAAACGAACCGTTCACTGGGCACTTATCCGTACGAAAATCCCTATTTTTTTTTTATAATAATTTTATTGTTTATTATTATATGAAGCATTTACAGAAAAGTTGTAAAGAGAAAGCGACCAGTTGATATGGTTTGCCATCTCTTTTAACATAGATATTTAGTTCTCATCACATATTATTCCTAGTCTAGAAGTTTTTACCATTTTTCTTAGCCAAGTGATTGTTAGTACATATGAGATCTATTATAGGAATACATTCTGTTATTATCTTAAATGATATTAGGTCAGTCTCCTTCATAAGTTGGCCCTAACCCAAGAATTACTACTGTTGTCTTGTTAATGCCTATAAAATATGGTTTGTCATCCTCTTTTGGCATACATATTAACATACATATTCAATTCCCATCGCATATTAATCCTGATCTAGGAGTTATTACCATCTTTCTTAACAGAGTAGTTGTTGATACATAGGAAGGTATAATCTATTATAAGGATATATTCTATTATTGTCTTAAGTGATATAAAGTCAGTTCCCTTCATATATTAGACCTGTCCTAAAGGTTGCTACTGCTTTTTTTTTTCTCACAAGAAGCCAGGAGAATACTCCATTGTTCAGCTCATCTTTCAGGTGGTCGCAGAAAATGAAATTGTATTTTTTTCCATAGTAGAGTGTTTCTGATTGTCCTTCTGTCAGGGCCAGAGAAATCTCTTGCTTGATTCTTGCTTGTAATCGCCTTTGAGGGGGCTCTGAATCCTTTGTCAATCTGGATCTCTTCCTCTGGTCGCACAGAAGTATCTCCTGATAGCTTCCTAGTTGCTGTCGCTTTTGAATAGACTCTTTTTATTTTGCTGATCCAAGTCATTTCCTGCTCTGAATAGACTTCCAGGTTTTTGGTGCTTTCCTTCCATGAATCTGTTTTCCCAGGTTCTTTAAAGATACTTTGGGTTTTTACATCTCTGGCACTCTCTCCCTCCAGTTGATTAACTTCCAGACATTGAAGTTTCACTTGATTTACTGTTAGCTGAGCTGCGTCATCAGCTGGTCTCTCCGGATCTTGGGCTCCATCCAAAAGCTCCCCCTTAGTCCCACGAATTTCCTTTTCCAGCTTATTGACTGCTTTCAGTATCTCTGAGTTTCCTTTGCATAACAAATGAAAAAGCTGTACCTTAGTTAATTCTTCCATAGTTCTAGTCAGTCACAAACTATAAACAGAAAGTCTCGTGAGGTCTCGCGGGAGCACGAGCGATCCCAAATTATCAGTTTGTCGATCTCCGTATCAAGTCAAATTCTCCCACTGAACGTTCACCCATAAATCTTCAAGGCACTCTCTTTGTTTGGTTAATGGGTGTAATTAGCTGGGAGTCTCTCACTCGGGAAAAGAAGGAATTCGCTTGTAAATTGGTTGAGGGGGGGGGGAGGGAAGAGCTTGTGAGAGGAGAGAGAGAAAAGCCAGAAAGCTTTCAATTCTTACTGTTGTAGGTTCCAGCTTCTGTCAGCTTCTGCTCCTATCGATCTGGTAAATGATGATCTGGGAAGAATGTGAGGTCGGCTGGTCGTTTCAAGCTTGTAAAGTTGTTTGCGACTAAGACGCCATCTTGACCTTGAGCTCAAGCCGCTATTAATCCAGGGAGGTCTTGCTTCTCCCTACGGATCTGTAGGACCCTCAGGTCACCGTTCCCGGTTCCTGGGGCGACCGGTGAGCAGATTTGCGTATCTGTTCAGGTCAGCCAGGTGCATAAGCCCCTGACCCTTGGCATGGCTTAAGAGCTGAACTGAAGTCCAGCTTTCTTTATGGCGCCCCTGGTGGTTCTCTTCACGAAAATCCCTATTGATTTACCTGATTTTACAAGGAAATAAAATGTGAAAAAAATATTTCTACATCCCATGGCCTTTCCCAACCGTTTAAATTTTTCTCTTACAGGTCTAACACTTCCGAAAAACCAATACAACGACCACCCGGAACAATATCTAAAGCTAAATGAACCGTTCACTGGGTACTTATCCGTAAGAAAATCCCTATTGATTTACCTGTTTTTACAAGGAAATAAAATGTGAAAAAACATTTCTACATCCCATGGCCTTTCCCAACCATTTAAATTTTTCTCTTACAGGTCTAATACATCCGAAAAAGCAATACAACGCCCACCCGGAACAATATATAAAGCTAAACGAACCGTTCACTGGGTACTTACACGTACAAAAATCCCTATTGATTTACCTTATTTTACAAGGAAATAAAATGTGAAAAAAATATTTCTACATCCCATGGCCTTTCCCAACCATTTAATTTTTTCTCTTACAGGTCTAACACTTCCGAAAAACCAATACAACGCCCACCCGGAACAATATATAAAGCTAAACGAACCGTTCACTGGGCACTTATCCGTACGAAAATCCCTATTGATTTACCTGATTTTACAAGGAAATAAAATGTGAAAAAAATATTTCTACATCCCATGGCCTTTCCCAACCATTTAAATTTTTCTCTTACAGGGCTAACACTTCCGAAAAACCAATACAACACCCACCCGGAACAATATATAAAGCTAAACGAACCGTTCACTTGGTACTTATCCGTAAGAAAATCCCTATTGATTTATCTGTTTTTACAAGGAAATAAAATGTGAAAAAAATATTTCTACATCCCATGGCTTTTCCCAACCATTTAAATTTTTCTCTTACAGGTCTAACACTTCTGAAAAACCAATACAACGCCCACCCGGAACAATATATAAAGCTAAACGAACCGTTCACTGGGCACTTATCCGTACGAAAATCCCTATTGTTTTACCTGTTTTTACAAGGAAATAAAATGTGAAAAAAATATTTCTACATCCCATGGCCTTTCGAAACCATTTAAATTTTTCTCTTACAGGTCTAACACTTCCGAAAAACCAATACAACGCCCACCCGGAACAATATATAAAGCTAAACGAACCGTTCACTGGGCACTTATCCGTACGAAAATCCCTATTGATTTACCTGATTTTACAAGGAAATAAAATGTGAAAAAAATATTTCTACATCCCTTGGCCTTTCCCAACCATTTAAATTTTTCTCTTACAGGTCTAACCCTTCCGAAAAACCAATAGAACGCCCACCCGGAACAATATATAAAGCTAAACGAAACGTTCACTGGGCACTTATCCGTACGAAAATCCCTATTGTTTTACCTGTTTTTACAAGGAAATAAAATGTGAAAAAAATATTTCTACATCCCATGGCCTTTCGAAACCATTTAAATTTTTCTCTTACAGGTCTAACACTTCCGAAAAACCAATACAACGCCCACCCGGAACAATATATAAAGCTAAACGAACCGTTCACTGGGCACTTATCCGTACGAAAATCCCTATTGATTTACCTGATTTTACAAGGAAATAAAATGTGAAAAAAATATTTCTACATCCCATGGCCTTTCCCAACCATTTAAATTTTTCTCTTACAGGTCTAATACATCCGAAAAAGCAATAGAACGCCCACCTGGAACAATATATAAAGCTAAACGAACCGTTCACTGGGTACTTACACGTACGAAAATCCCTATTGATTTACCTTATTTTACAAGGAAATAAAATGTGAAAAAAATATTTCTACATCCCATGGCCTTTCCCAACCATTTAAATTTTTCTCTTACAGGTCTAACACTTCCGAAAAACCAATACAACGCCCACCCGGAACAATATATAAAGCTAAACGAACCGTTCACTGGGCACTTATCCGTAAGAAAATCCCTATTGATTTATCTGTTTTTACAAGGAAGTAAAATGTGAAAAAAATATTTCTACATTCCATGGCCTTTCCCAGCCATTTAAATTTTTCTCTTACAGGTCTAATACATCCGAAAAAGCAATACAACGCCCACCCGGAACAATATATAAAGCTAAACGAAACGTTCACTGGGCACTTATCCGTACGAAAATCCCTATTGTTTTACCTGTTTTTACAAGGAAATAAAATGTGAAAAAAATATTTCTACATCCCATGGCCTTTCGAAACCATTTAAATTTTTCTCTTACAGGTCTAACACTTCCGAAAAACCAATACAACGCCCACCCGGAACAATATATAAAGCTAAACGAACCGTTCACTGGGCACTTATCCGTACGAAAATCCCTATTGATTTACCTGATTTTACAAGGAAATAAAATGTGAAAAAAATATTTCTACATCCCATGGCCTTTCCCAACCATTTAAATTTTTCTCTTACAGGTCTAATACATCCGAAAAAGCAATAGAACGCCCACCTGGAACAATATATAAAGCTAAACGAACCGTTCACTGGGTACTTACACGTACGAAAATCCCTATTGATTTACCTTATTTTACAAGGAAATAAAATGTGAAAAAAATATTTCTACATCCCATGGCCTTTCCCAACCATTTAAATTTTTCTCTTACAGGTCTAACACTTCCGAAAAACCAATACAACGCCCACCCGGAACAATATATAAAGCTAAACGAACCGTTCACTGGGCACTTATCCGTAAGAAAATCCCTATTGATTTATCTGTTTTTACAAGGAAGTAAAATGTGAAAAAAATATTTCTACATTCCATGGCCTTTCCCAGCCATTTAAATTTTTCTCTTACAGGTCTAATACATCCGAAAAAGCAATACAACGCCCACCCGGAACAATATATAAAGCTAAACGAACCGTTCACTGGGTACTTACACGTACGAAAATCCCTATTGATTTACCTTATTTTACAAGGAAATAAAATGTGAAAAAAATATTTCTACATCCCATGGCCTTTCCCAACCATTTAATTTTTTCTCTTACAGGTCTAACCCTTCCGAAAAACCAATACAACGCCCACCCGGAACAATATATAAAGCTAAACGAACCGTTCACTGGGCACTTATCCGTACGAAAATCCCTATTGATTTACCTGATTTTACAAGGAAATAAAATGTGAAAAAAATATTTCTACATCCCATGGCCTTTCCCAACCATTTAAATTTTTCTCTTACAGGGCTAACACTTCCGAAAAACCAATACAACACCCACCCGGAACAATATATAAAGCTAAACGAACCGTTCACTTGGTACTTATCCGTAAGAAAATCCCTATTGATTTATCTGTTTTTACAAGGAAATAAAATGTGAAAAAAATATTTCTACATCCCATGGCTTTTCCCAACCATTTAAATTTTTCTCTTACAGGTCTAACACTTCTGAAAAACCAATACAACGCCCACCCGGAACAATATATAAAGCTAAACGAACCGTTCACTGGGCACTTATCCGTACGAAAATCCCTATTGTTTTACCTGTTTTTACAAGGAAATAAAATGTGAAAAAAATATTTCTACATCCCATGGCCTTTCGAAACCATTTAAATTTTTCTCTTACAGGTCTAACACTTCCGAAAAACCAATACAACGCCCACCCGGAACAATATATAAAGCTAAACGAACCGTTCACTGGGCACTTATCCGTACGAAAATCCCTATTGATTTACCTGATTTTACAAGGAAATAAAATGTGAAAAAAATATTTCTACATCCCATGGCCTTTCCCAACCATTTAAATTTTTCTCTTACAGGGCTAACACTTCCGAAAAACCAATACAACACCCACCCGGAACAATATATAAAGCTAAACGAACCGTTCACTTGGTACTTATCCGTAAGAAAATCCCTATTGATTTATCTGTTTTTACAAGGAAATAAAATGTGAAAAAAATATTTCTACATCCCATGGCCTTTCGAAACCATTTAAATTTTTCTCTTACAGGTCTAACACTTCCGAAAAACCAATACAACGCCCACCCGGAACAATATATAAAGCTAAACGAACCGTTCACTGGGCACTTATCCGTACGAAAATCCCTATTGATTTACCTGATTTTACAAGGAAATAAAATGTGAAAAAAATATTTCTACATCCCATGGCCTTTCCCAACCATTTAAATTTTTCTCTTACAGGTCTAATACATCCGAAAAAGCAATAGAACGCCCACCTGGAACAATATATAAAGCTAAACGAACCGTTCACTGGGTACTTACACGTACGAAAATCCCTATTGATTTACCTTATTTTACAAGGAAATAAAATGTGAAAAAAATATTTCTACATCCCATGGCCTTTCCCAACCATTTAAATTTTTCTCTTACAGGTCTAACACTTCCGAAAAACCAATACAACGCCCACCCGGAACAATATATAAAGCTAAACGAACCGTTCACTGGGCACTTATCCGTAAGAAAATCCCTATTGATTTATCTGTTTTTACAAGGAAGTAAAATGTGAAAAAAATATTTCTACATTCCATGGCCTTTCCCAGCCATTTAAATTTTTCTCTTACAGGTCTAATACATCCGAAAAAGCAATACAACGCCCACCCGGAACAATATATAAAGCTAAACGAAACGTTCACTGGGCACTTATCCGTACGAAAATCCCTATTGTTTTACCTGTTTTTACAAGGAAATAAAATGTGAAAAAAATATTTCTACATCCCATGGCCTTTCGAAACCATTTAAATTTTTCTCTTACAGGTCTAACACTTCCGAAAAACCAATACAACGCCCACCCGGAACAATATATAAAGCTAAACGAACCGTTCACTGGGCACTTATCCGTACGAAAATCCCTATTGATTTACCTGATTTTACAAGGAAATAAAATGTGAAAAAAATATTTCTACATCCCATGGCCTTTCCCAACCATTTAAATTTTTCTCTTACAGGTCTAATACATCCGAAAAAGCAATAGAACGCCCACCTGGAACAATATATAAAGCTAAACGAACCGTTCACTGGGTACTTACACGTACGAAAATCCCTATTGATTTACCTTATTTTACAAGGAAATAAAATGTGAAAAAAATATTTCTACATCCCATGGCCTTTCCCAACCATTTAAATTTTTCTCTTACAGGTCTAACACTTCCGAAAAACCAATACAACGCCCACCCGGAACAATATATAAAGCTAAACGAACCGTTCACTGGGCACTTATCCGTAAGAAAATCCCTATTGATTTATCTGTTTTTACAAGGAAGTAAAATGTGAAAAAAATATTTCTACATTCCATGGCCTTTCCCAGCCATTTAAATTTTTCTCTTACAGGTCTAATACATCCGAAAAAGCAATACAACGCCCACCCGGAACAATATATAAAGCTAAACGAACCGTTCACTGGGTACTTACACGTACGAAAATCCCTATTGATTTACCTTATTTTACAAGGAAATAAAATGTGAAAAAAATATTTCTACATCCCATGGCCTTTCCCAACCATTTAATTTTTTCTCTTACAGGTCTAACACTTCCGAAAAACCAATACAACGCCCACCCGGAACAATATATAAAGCTAAACGAACCGTTCACTGGGCACTTATCCGTACGAAAATCCCTATTGATTTACCTGATTTTACAAGGAAATAAAATGTGAAAAAAATATTTCTACATCCCATGGCCTTTCCCAACCATTTAAATTTTTCTCTTACAGGGCTAACACTTCCGAAAAACCAATACAACACCCACCCGGAACAATATATAAAGCTAAACGAACCGTTCACTTGGTACTTATCCGTAAGAAAATCCCTATTGATTTATCTGTTTTTACAAGGAAATAAAATGTGAAAAAAATATTTCTACATCCCATGGCTTTTCCCAACCATTTAAATTTTTCTCTTACAGGTCTAACACTTCTGAAAAACCAATACAACGCCCACCCGGAACAATATATAAAGCTAAACGAACCGTTCACTGGGCACTTATCCGTACGAAAATCCCTATTGTTTTACCTGTTTTTACAAGGAAATAAAATGTGAAAAAAATATTTCTACATCCCATGGCCTTTCGAAACCATTTAAATTTTTCTCTTACAGGTCTAACACTTCCGAAAAACCAATACAACGCCCACCCGGAACAATATATAAAGCTAAACGAACCGTTCACTGGGCACTTATCCGTACGAAAATCCCTATTGATTTACCTGATTTTACAAGGAAATAAAATGTGAAAAAAATATTTCTACATCCCTTGGCCTTTCCCAACCATTTAAATTTTTCTCTTACAGGTCTAACCCTTCCGAAAAACCAATAGAACGCCCACCCGGAACAATATATAAAGCTAAACGAAACGTTCACTGGGCACTTATCCGTACGAAAATCCCTATTGTTTTACCTGTTTTTACAAGGAAATAAAATGTGAAAAAAATATTTCTACATCCCATGGCCTTTCGAAACCATTTAAATTTTTCTCTTACAGGTCTAACACTTCCGAAAAACCAATACAACGCCCACCCGGAACAATATATAAAGCTAAACGAACCGTTCACTGGGCACTTATCCGTACGAAAATCCCTATTGATTTACCTGATTTTACAAGGAAATAAAATGTGAAAAAAATATTTCTACATCCCATGGCCTTTCCCAACCATTTAAATTTTTCTCTTACAGGTCTAATACATCCGAAAAAGCAATAGAACGCCCACCTGGAACAATATATAAAGCTAAACGAACCGTTCACTGGGTACTTACACGTACGAAAATCCCTATTGATTTACCTTATTTTACAAGGAAATAAAATGTGAAAAAAATATTTCTACATCCCATGGCCTTTCCCAACCATTTAAATTTTTCTCTTACAGGTCTAACACTTCCGAAAAACCAATACAACGCCCACCCGGAACAATATATAAAGCTAAACGAACCGTTCACTGGGCACTTATCCGTAAGAAAATCCCTATTGATTTATCTGTTTTTACAAGGAAGTAAAATGTGAAAAAAATATTTCTACATTCCATGGCCTTTCCCAGCCATTTAAATTTTTCTCTTACAGGTCTAATACATCCGAAAAAGCAATACAACGCCCACCCGGAACAATATATAAAGCTAAACGAACCGTTCACTGGGTACTTACACGTACGAAAATCCCTATTGATTTACCTTATTTTACAAGGAAATAAAATGTGAAAAAAATATTTCTACATCCCATGGCCTTTCCCAACCATTTAATTTTTTCTCTTACAGGTCTAACACTTCCGAAAAACCAATACAACGCCCACCCGGAACAATATATAAAGCTAAACGAACCGTTCACTGGGCACTTATCCGTACGAAAATCCCTATTGATTTACCTGATTTTACAAGGAAATAAAATGTGAAAAAAATATTTCTACATCCCATGGCCTTTCCCAACCATTTAAATTTTTCTCTTACAGGGCTAACACTTCCGAAAAACCAATACAACACCCACCCGGAACAATATATAAAGCTAAACGAACCGTTCACTTGGTACTTATCCGTAAGAAAATCCCTATTGATTTATCTGTTTTTACAAGGAAATAAAATGTGAAAAAAATATTTCTACATCCCATGGCTTTTCCCAACCATTTAAATTTTTCTCTTACAGGTCTAACACTTCTGAAAAACCAATACAACGCCCACCCGGAACAATATATAAAGCTAAACGAACCGTTCACTGGGCACTTATCCGTACGAAAATCCCTATTGTTTTACCTGTTTTTACAAGGAAATAAAATGTGAAAAAAATATTTCTACATCCCATGGCCTTTCGAAACCATTTAAATTTTTCTCTTACAGGTCTAACACTTCCGAAAAACCAATACAACGCCCACCCGGAACAATATATAAAGCTAAACGAACCGTTCACTGGGCACTTATCCGTACGAAAATCCCTATTGATTTACCTGATTTTACAAGGAAATAAAATGTGAAAAAAATATTTCTACATCCCTTGGCCTTTCCCAACCATTTAAATTTTTCTCTTACAGGTCTAACCCTTCCGAAAAACCAATAGAACGCCCACCCGGAACAATATATAAAGCTAAACGAAACGTTCACTGGGCACTTATCCGTACGAAAATCCCTATTGTTTTACCTGTTTTTACAAGGAAATAAAATGTGAAAAAAATATTTCTACATCCCATGGCCTTTCGAAACCATTTAAATTTTTCTCTTACAGGTCTAACACTTCCGAAAAACCAATACAACGCCCACCCGGAACAATATATAAAGCTAAACGAACCGTTCACTGGGCACTTATCCGTACGAAAATCCCTATTGATTTACCTGATTTTACAAGGAAATAAAATGTGAAAAAAATATTTCTACATCCCATGGCCTTTCCCAACCATTTAAATTTTTCTCTTACAGGTCTAATACATCCGAAAAAGCAATAGAACGCCCACCTGGAACAATATATAAAGCTAAACGAACCGTTCACTGGGTACTTACACGTACGAAAATCCCTATTGATTTACCTTATTTTACAAGGAAATAAAATGTGAAAAAAATATTTCTACATCCCATGGCCTTTCCCAACCATTTAAATTTTTCTCTTACAGGTCTAACACTTCCGAAAAACCAATACAACGCCCACCCGGAACAATATATAAAGCTAAACGAACCGTTCACTGGGCACTTATCCGTAAGAAAATCCCTATTGATTTATCTGTTTTTACAAGGAAGTAAAATGTGAAAAAAATATTTCTACATTCCATGGCCTTTCCCAGCCATTTAAATTTTTCTCTTATAGGTCTAACACTTCCGAAAAACCAATACAACGCCCACCCGGAACAATATATAAAGCTAAACGAACTGTTCACTGGGTACATATCCGTACGAAAATCCCTATTGATTTACCTGATTTTACAAGGAAATAAAGTGTGAAAAAAATATTTCTACATCCCATGGCCTTTCCCAACCGTTTAAATTTTTCTCTTACAGGTCTAACCCTTCCAAAAAACCAATACAACGCCCACCCGGAACAATATATAAAGCTAAACAAACCGTTCACTGGGCACTTATCCGTACGAAAATCCCTATTGATTTACCTGTTTTTACAAGGAAATAAAATGTGAAAAAATATTTCTACATCCCATGGCCTTTCCCAACCATTTAAATTTTTCTCTTACAGGTCTAATACTTCCGAAAAACCAATACAACGCCCACCCGGAACAATATATAAAGCTAAACGAACCGTTCACTGGGTACTTACACGTACGAAAATCCCTATTGATTTACCTGATTTTACAAGGAAATAAAATGTGAAAAAAATATTTCTACATCCCATGGCCTTTCCCAACCATTTAAATTTTTCTCTTACAGGTCTAACACTTCCGAAAAACCAATGCAACGCCCACCCGGAACAATATATAAAGCTAAACGAACCGTTCACTGGGCACTTATCCGTACGAAAATCCCTATTGATTTACCTGATTTTACAAGGAAATAAAATGTGAAAAAAATATTTCTACATCCCATGGCCTTTCCCAACCATTTAAATTTTTCTCTTACAGGTCTAACACTTCCGAAAAACCAATACAACGACCACCCGGAACAATATCTAAAGCTAAACGAACCGTTCACTGGGTACTTATCCGTTAGAAAATCCCTATTGATTTACCTGTTTTTACAAGGAAATAAAATGTAAAAAAATATTTCTACATCCCATGGCCTTTCCCAACCATTTAAATTTTTCTCTTACAGGTCTAATACTTCAGAAAAACCAATACAACGCCCACCCGGAACAATATATAAAGCTAAACGAACCGTTCACTGGGTACTTACACGTACGAAAATCCCTATTGATTTACCTGATTTTACAAGGAAATAAAATGTGAAAAAAATATTTCTACATCCCTTGGCCTTTCCCAACCATTTAAATTTTTCTCTTACAGGTCTAACCCTTCCGAAAAACCAATACAACGCCCACCCGGAACAATATATAAAGCTAAACGAACCGTTCACTGGGCACTTATCCGTACGAAAATCCCTATTGATTTACCTGTTTTTACAAGGAAATAAAATGTGAAAAAAATATTTCTACATCCCATGGCTTTTCCCAACCATTTAAATTTTTCTCTTACAGGTCTAACACTTCCGAAAAACCAATACAACGCCCTCCCAGAACAATATATAAAGCTAAACGAACCGTTCACTGGGCACTTATTCGTACGAAAATCCCTATTGATTTACCTGATTTTACAAGGAAATAAAGTGTGAAAAAAATATTTCTACATCCCATGGCCTTTCCCAACCATATAAATTTTTCTCTTACAGGTCTAACCCTTCCAAAAAACCAATACAACGCCCACCCGGAACAATATATAAAGCTAAACGAACCGTTCACTGGGCACTTATCCGTACGAAAATCCCTATTGATTTACCTGTTTTTACAAGGAAATAAAATGTGAAAAAATATTTCTACATCCCATGGCCTTTCCCAACCATTTAAATTTTTCTCTTACAGGTCTAATACTTCCGAAAAACCAATACAACGCCCACCCGGAACAATATATAAAGCTAAACGAACCGTTCACTGGGTACTTACACGTACGAAAATCCCTATTGATTTACCTGATTTTTCAAGGAAATAAAATGTGAAAAAAATATTTCTACATCCCATGGCCTTTCCCAACCATTTAAATTTTTCTCTTACAGGTCTAACACTTCCGAAAAACCAATACAACGCCCACCCGGAACAATATATAAAGCTAAACGAACCGTTCACTGGGCACTTATCCGTACGAAAATCCCTATTGATTTACCTGATTTTACAAGGAAATAAAATGTGAAAAAAATATTTCTACATCCCATGGCCTTTCCCAACCATTTAAATTTTTCTCTTACAGGTCTAACACTTCCGAAAAACCAATGCAACGCCCACCCGGAACAATATATAAAGCTAAACGAACCGTTCACTGGGCACTTATCCGTACGAAAATCCCTATTGATTTACCTGATTTTACAAGGAAATAAAATGTGAAAAAAATATTTCTACATCCCATGGCCTTTCCCAACCATTTAAATTTTTCTCTTACAGGTCTAACACTTCCGAAAAACCAATACAACGACCACCCGGAACAATATCTAAAGCTAAACGAACCGTTCACTGGGTACTTATCCGTTAGAAAATCCCTATTGATTTACCTGTTTTTACAAGGAAATAAAATGTAAAAAAATATTTCTACATCCCATGGCCTTTCCCAACCATTTAAATTTTTCTCTTACAGGTCTAATACTTCCGAAAAACCAATACAACGCCCACCCGGAACAATATATAAAGCTAAACGAACCGTTCACTGGGTACTTACACGTACGAAAATCCCTATTGATTTACCTGATTTTACAAGGAAATAAAATGTGAAAAAAATATTTCTACATCCCTTGGCCTTTCCCAACCATTTAAATTTTTCTCTTACAGGTCTAACCCTTCCGAAAAACCAATACAACGCCCACCCGGAACAATATATAAAGCTAAACGAACCGTTCACTGGGCACTTATCCGTACGAAAATCCCTATTGATTTACCTGTTTTTACAAGGAAATAAAATGTGAAAAAAATATTTCTACATCCCATGGCTTTTCCCAACCATTTAAATTTTTCTCTTACAGGTCTAACACTTCCGAAAAACCAATACAACGCCCTCCCAGAACAATATATAAAGCTAAACGAACCGTTCACTGGGCACTTATTCGTACGAAAATCCCTATTGATTTACCTGATTTTACAAGGAAATAAAGTGTGAAAAAAATATTTCTACATCCCATGGCCTTTCCCAACCATTTAAATTTTTCTCTTACAGGTCTAACCCTTCCAAAAAACCAATACAACGCCCACCCGGAACAATATATAAAGCTAAACGAACCGTTCACTGGGCACTTATCCGTACGAAAATCCCTATTGATTTACCTGTTTTTACAAGGAAATAAAATGTGAAAAAATATTTCTACATCCCATGGCCTTTCCCAACCATTTAAATTTTTCTCTTACAGGTCTAATACTTCCGAAAAACCAATACAACGCCCACCCGGAACAATATATAAAGCTAAACGAACCGTTCACTGGGTACTTACACGTACGAAAATCCCTATTGATATACCTGATTTTTCAAGGAAATAAAATGTGAAAAAAATATTTCTACATCCCATGGCCTTTCCCAACCATTTAAATTTTTCTCTTACAGGTCTAACACTTCCGAAAAACCAATACAACGCCCACCCGGAACAATATATAAAGCTAAACGAACCGTTCACTGGGCACTTATCCGTACGAAAATCCCTATTGATTTACCTGATTTTACAAGGAAATAAAATGTGAAAAAAATATTTCTACATCCCATGGCCTTTCCCAACCATTTAAATTTTTCTCTTACAGGTCTAACACTTCCGAAAAACCAATGCAACGCCCACCCGGAACAATATATAAAGCTAAACGAACCGTTCACTGGGCACTTATCCGTACGAAAATCCCTATTGATTTACCTGATTTTACAAGGAAATAAAATGTGAAAAAAATATTTCTACATCCCATGGCCTTTCCCAACCATTTAAATTTTTCTCTTACAGGTCTAACACTTCCGAAAAACCAATACAACGACCACCCGGAACAATATCTAAAGCTAAACGAACCGTTCACTGGGTACTTATCCGTTAGAAAATCCCTATTGATTTACCTGTTTTTACAAGGAAATAAAATGTAAAAAAATATTTCTACATCCCATGGCCTTTCCCAACCATTTAAATTTTTCTCTTACAGGTCTAATACTTCCGAAAAACCAATACAACGCCCACCCGGAACAATATATAAAGCTAAACGAACCGTTCACTGGGTACTTACACGTACGAAAATCCCTATTGATTTACCTGATTTTACAAGGAAATAAAATGTGAAAAAAATATTTCTACATCCCTTGGCCTTTCCCAACCATTTAAATTTTTCTCTTACAGGTCTAACCCTTCCGAAAAACCAATACAACGCCCACCCGGAACAATATATAAAGCTAAACGAACCGTTCACTGGGCACTTATCCGTACGAAAATCCCTATTGATTTACCTGTTTTTACAAGGAAATAAAATGTGAAAAAAATATTTCTACATCCCATGGCTTTTCCCAACCATTTAAATTTTTCTCTTACAGGTCTAACACTTCCGAAAAACCAATACAACGCCCTCCCAGAACAATATATAAAGCTAAACGAACCGTTAACTGGGCACTTATTCGTACGAAAATCCCTATTGATTTACCTGATTTTACAAGGAAATAAAGTGTGAAAAAAATATTTCTACATCCCATGGCCTTTCCCAACCATTTAAATTTTTCTCTTACAGGTCTAACCCTTCCAAAAAACCAATACAACGCCCACCCGGAACAATATATAAAGCTAAACGAACCGTTCACTGGGCACTTATCCGTACGAAAATCCCTATTGATTTACCTGTTTTTACAAGGAAATAAAATGTGAAAAAATATTTCTACATCCCATGGCCTTTCCCAACCATTTAAATTTTTCTCTTACAGGTCTAATACTTCCGAAAAACCAATACAACGCCCACCCGGAACAATATATAAAGCTAAACGAACCGTTCACTGGGTACTTACACGTACGAAAATCCCTATTGATTTACCTGATTTTTCAAGGAAATAAAATGTGAAAAAAATATTTCTACATCCCATGGCCTTTCCCAACCATTTAAATTTTTCTCTTACAGGTCTAACACTTCCGAAAAACCAATACAACGCCCACCCGGAACAATATATAAAGCTAAACGAACCGTTCACTGGGCACTTATCCGTACGAAAATCCCTATTGATTTACCTGATTTTACAAGGAAATAAAATGTGAAAAAAATATTTCTACATCCCATGGCCTTTCCCAACCATTTAAATTTTTCTCTTACAGGTCTAACACTTCCGAAAAACCAATACAACGACCACCCGGAACAATATCTAAAGCTAAACGAACCGTTCACTGGGTACTTATCCGTTAGAAAATCCCTATTGATTTACCTGTTTTTACAAGGAAATAAAATGTGAAAAAATATTTCTACATCCCATGGCCTTTCCCAACCATTTAAATTTTTCTCTTACAGGTCTAATACTTCCGAAAAACCAATACAACGCCCACCCGGAACAATATATAAAGCTAAACGAACCGTTCACTGGGTACTTACACGTACGAAAATCCCTATTGATTTACCTGATTTTACAAGGAAATAAAATGTGAAAAAAATATTTCTACATCCCTTGGCCTTTCCCAACCATTTAAATTTTTCTCTTACAGGTCTAACCCTTCCGAAAAACCAATACAACGCCCACCCGGAACAATATATAAAGCTAAACGAACCGATCACTGGGCACTTATCCGTACGAAAATCCCTATTTTTTTTTTATAATAATTTTATTGTTTATTATTATATGAAGCATTTACAGAAAAGTTGTAAAGAGAAAGTGACCAGTTGATATGGTTTGCCATCTCTTTTAACATAGATATTTAGTTCTCATCACATATTATTCCTAGTCTAGAAGTTTTTACCATTTTTCTTAGCCAAGTGATTGTTAGTACATATGAGATCTATTATAGGAATACATTCTGTTATTATCTTAAATGATATTAGGTCAGTCTCCTTCATAAGTTGGCCCTAACCCAAGAATTACTACTGTTGTCTTGTTAATGCCTATAAAATATGGTTTGTCATCCTCTTTTGGCATACATATTAACATACATATTCAATTCCCATCGCATATTAATCCTGATCTAGGAGTTATTACCATCTTTCTTAACAGAGTAGTTGTTGATACATAGGAAGGTATAATCTATTATAAGGATATATTCTATTATTGTCTTAAGTGATATAAAGTCAGTTCCCTTCATATATTAGACCTGTCCTAAAGGTTGCTACTGCTTTTTTTTTTTCTCACAAGAAGCCAGGAGAATACTCCATTGTTCAGCTCATCTTTCAGGTGGTCGCAGAAAATGAAATTGTATTTTTTTCCATAGTAGAGTGTTTCTGATTGTCCTTCTGTCAGGGCCAGAGAAATCTCTTGCTTGATTCTTGCTTGTAATCGCCTTTGAGGGGGCTCTGAATCCTTTGTCAATCTGGATCTCTTCCTCTGGTCGCACAGAAGTATCTCCTGATAGCTTCCTAGTTGCTGTCGCTTTTGAATAGACTCTTTTTATTTTGCTGATCCAAGTCATTTCCTGCTCTGAATAGACTTCCAGGTTTTTGGTGCTTTCCTTACATGAATCTGTTTTCCCAGGTTCTTTAAAGATACTTTGGGTTTTTACATCTCTGGCACTCTCTCCCTCCAGTTGATTAACTTCCAGACATTGAAGTTTCACTTGATTTACTGTTAGCTGAGCTGCGTCATCAGCTGGTCTCTCCGGATCTTGGGCTCCATCCAAAAGCTCCCCCTTAGTCCCACGAATTTCCTTTTCCAGCTTATTGACTGCTTTCAGTATCTCTGAGTTTCCTTTGCATAACAAATGAAAAAGCTGTACCTTAGTTAATTCTTCCATAGTTCTAGTCAGTCACAAACTATAAACAGAAAGTCTCGTGAGGTCTCGCGGGAGCACGAGCGATCCCAAATTATCAGTTTGTCGATCTCCGTATCAAGTCAAATTCTCCCACTGAACGTTCACCCATAAATCTTCAAGGCACTCTCTTTGTGTGGTTAATGGGTGTAATTAGCTGGGAGTCTCTCACTCGGGAAAAGAAGGAATTCGCTTGTAAATTGGTTGAGGGGGGGGGAGGGAAGAGCTTGTGAGAGGAGAGAGAGAAAAGCCAGAAAGCTTTCAATTCTTACTGTTGTAGGTTCCAGCTTCTGTCAGCTTCTGCTCCTATCGATCTGGTAAATGATGATCTGGGAAGAATGTGAGGTCGGCTGGTCGTTTCAAGCTTGTAAAGTTGTTTGCGACTAAGACGCCATCTTGACCTTGAGCTCAAGCCGCTATTAATCCAGGGAGGTCTTGCTTCTCCCTACGGATCTGTAGGACCCTCAGGTCACCGTTCCCGGTTCCTGGGGCGACCGGTGAGCAGATTTGCGTATCTGTTCAGGTCAGCCAGGTGCATAAGCCCCTGACCCTCGGCATGGCTTAAGAGCTGAACTGAAGTCCAGCTTTCTTTATGGCGCCCCTGGTGGTTCTCTTCACGAAAATCCCTATTGATTTACCTGATTTTACAAGGAAATAAAATGTGAAAAAAATATTTCTACATCCCATGGCCTTTCCCAACCGTTTAAATTTTTCTCTTACAGGTCTAACACTTCCGAAAAACCAATACAACGACCACCCGGAACAATATCTAAAGCTAAATGAACCGTTCACTGGGTACTTATCCGTAAGAAAATCCCTATTGATTTACCTGTTTTTACAAGGAAATAAAATGTGAAAAAACATTTCTACATCCCATGGCCTTTCCCAACCATTTAAATTTTTCTCTTACAGGTCTAATACATCCGAAAAAGCAACACAACGCCCACCCGGAACAATATATAAAGCTAAACGAACCGTTCACTGGGTACTTACACGTACGAAAATCCCTATTGATTTACCTTATTTTACAAGGAAATAAAATGTGAAAAAAATATTTCTACATCCCATGGCCTTTCCCAACCATTTAAATTTTTCTCTTACAGGTCTAACACTTCCGAAAAACCAATACAACGCCCACCCGGAACAATATATAAAGCTAAACGAACCGTTCACTGGGCACTTATCCGTACGAAAATCCCTATTGATTTACCTGATTTTACAAGGAAATAAAATGTGAAAAAAATATTTCTACATCCCATGGCCTTTCCCAACCATTTAAATTTTTCTCTTACAGGGCTAACACTTCCGAAAAACCAATACAACACCCACCCGGAACAATATATAAAGCTAAACGAACCGTTCACTTGGTACTTATCCGTAAGAAAATCCCTATTGATTTATCTGTTTTTACAAGGAAATAAAATGTGAAAAAAATATTTCTACATCCCATGGCTTTTCCCAACCATTTAAATTTTTCTCTTACAGGTCTAACACTTCTGAAAAACCAATACAACGCCCACCCGGAACAATATATAAAGCTAAACGAACCGTTCACTGGGCACTTATCCGTACGAAAATCCCTATTGTTTTACCTGTTTTTACAAGGAAATAAAATGTGAAAAAAATATTTCTACATCCCATGGCCTTTCGAAACCATTTAAATTTTTCTCTTACAGGTCTAACACTTCCGAAAAACCAATACAACGCCCACCCGGAACAATATATAAAGCTAAACGAACCGTTCACTGGGC